>NC_069500.1:194996215-195296215 GCF_027579735.1 Bombina bombina
TAACCCCTAATCTGCCCCCCCTAAACCGCCGCTACCTACATTATACTTATTAACCCCTAATCTGCTGCCTCTACACTGCCGTCACATAAATAAAATTTATTAACCAATATACCGCCACTCCCGGACCCCGCCGATAAATATTAATATCATTAAATAAATTATTCCTATTTAAAACTAAATACAGGTAGCCCTCAGTTTACGCCGGGGTTAGGTTCCACGAGGAATGGTTGTAAATCAAAACCGTTGTAAATTGAAACCCAGTTTATAATGTAAGTCAATGGGAAGTGAGACGGTTAGGTTCCAGGCCCCTCTCAAAATTGTCATAAGTAACACCTAACCTAATACATTATTTTTAAAGCTTTGAAATGAAGACTTTAAATACTAAACAGCATTATAAACCTAATAATATAGATTGTATCATCATCAAACTAAGTTTAATGAACAAAACATTTGCTAACAGCACCTATTTAAATAATCACGCAACAGACTGTATCATCATCAAACTAAGTTTAATAAACAAAAACTTTTTTTACTTGCATTTTTCTGCAATCAGTTCTCTGCATTGTTAGCATGTTAGATAATATTGGGTCTGCACCTATTCTATGTATTTCAATCTGCAGTGATTAATAAGCAGTTAGGCACCCTCACCTCAAGCTGCTGGACAGGAAGATAATAGGGAAGTGGCTGCTAAAACTTGTTGCTTGATAGCTAATGTCTGCTCTGTGTACACAGATCAATTTCAGGCTGTTAAGTTGCATAACTTTGCTGCAAAACAAGCGGACAGCTCCACCTACTGGCTATTTTAATTAGTGCACTTTGCTTTCCAAAGCTTTTCAATAGCAGTCACATGACTGAAAAAAAGGTTGTTATTCTGAAACGGTGCAAATTGAACCAGCGTAAACCGAGGGCCACCTGTACTTACCTGTAAATCAGCCAATGGGATTGAGCTTGCATTCTATTGGCTGTTCCAATCAGCCAATAGAATGCGAGCTCAATCCTATTTGCTGATTGCATCAGCCAATAGGATTTTTCCTACCTTAATTCCGATTGGCTGATAGAATTCTATCAGCCAATCGGAATTGAAGGGACGCCATCTTGGATGATGTCACTTAAAGGAGCCGTCATTGTTGAAGAAGACTCCAGATGAAGAGGATGCTCGGCTTCGGATGTCTTGAAGATGGAGCCGCTCCACGCCGGATGGATGAAGATAGAAGATGCCGTCTGGATGAAGACTTCTGCCCATCTGGAGGACCACTTCTGCCCGTCTGGAGGACCACTTCTGCCGGCTTCGTTGAGGACTTCGGACCAGTTGGGTGGACTTCTCAAGGTAGGGTGATATTCAAGGGGTTAGTGTTAGTTTTTTTTAAGTGGGGATTGGGTGGGTTTTAGAGTATAGGGTTGGTTGTGTGGGTGGTGAGTTTTAATGTTGGGGGGAGGTTGTAATGATTTTTTACAGGTAAAAGAGCTGATTACTTTGGGGCAATGCCCCGCAAAAGGCCCTTTTATGGGCTATTTGTAATTTAGTGTAGGGTAGGGCTTTTTTTATTTTGGGGGGCTTTTTTATTTTGTTAGGGGGATTAGATTTGGTGTAATTAGTTTAAAAAACTTGTAATTTGTTTTTTATTTTTCTGTAATTTAGTGTTTGTTTTTTTTGTACTTTAGATAATTTTATTTAATTGTATTTCGTTTAGGGAATTTATTTAATTATAGTGTAGTGTTAGGTGTAATTGTAACTTAGGTTAGGTTTTATTTTACAGGTAACTTTGTATTTATTTAACTAGGAAGTTATTAAATAGTTAATAACTATTTAATAACTATTGTACCTAGTTAAAATAAATACAAAGTTGCCTGTAAAATAAAAATAAAACTTAAGATAGCTACAATGTAACTATTAGTTATATTGTAGCTATCTTAGCGTTTATTTTACAGGTATATAGTTTTAAATAGGAATAATTTATTTAATGATAGTAATATTTATTTAGATTTATTTAAATTATATTTAAGTTAGGTGGTGTTAGGGTTAGGGTTAGACTTAGGTTTAGGGGTAAATAAATTTAATATAGTGGTGGCGCCGTTGGGGGCGGCAGATTAGGGGTTAATAAATGTAGGTAGGTGGTGGCGGTGTAGGGGGGGCAGATTAGGGGTTAATAAGTATAATGTAGGTGGCGGCGGTGTAGGGGGGCAGATTAGGGGTTAATAAATTTAATGTAGGTGGCGGCGGTGTAGGGGGGGCAGATTAGGGGTTAATAAGTTTAATGTAGGTGGCGGCGGTGTAGGGGGGGCAGATTAGGGGTTAATAAATTTAATGTAGGTGGCGGCGGTGTAGGAGGGCAGATTAGGGTTTAATAAGTTTAATGTAGGTGGCTGTGAGCTCCGGGAGCGGCAGTTTAAGAGTTAAACACTGTATTTAGTTGCGGCGGGGTCCGTGAGCAGCAGTTTAGGGGTTAATACATTTATTAGAGTTGCGGCGGGGTCCGTGAGCGGCAGTATAGGGGTTAATACATTTATTAGAGTTGCAGTGGGCTCCGGGAGCGGCGGTTTAGGGGGTAAACAGTATAGTATAGTGTGGGTGTTTAGTGACAGGGTACCAATAAAGCTGTAAGAAAGCCGAAGAACAGCGAGATCGATGACTGTTAGTTAAGAAAAGTCTGCTGCTCATCGCACCGTACTTGGTGCGCGTTTTTTTAACAGCTTTTTTGATATTTTTGGAGAATGTATTCATGTCCGTTAGGCGATCTTAGGCAAGCATATTGGTGCCGTTGAATGCAAGTAAGTTGACGACTTGATAAATAGTTGCCTATGTGTTCAGCTAGCTCTCATTTGTGCATTATAGCTCCTTTAATAAAGGATACCAAGAGAATAAAGCAAATTTGATAATAAAGGTAAATTGGAAATTTGTTTGAAAATGTATGTTATATATGAATCATGAAGAAAACATTTTAGGCTAGATTACGAGTGGAGTGCTATTTATTGCTCCCACTCGCATGTTAACTCCGCTAGAAGTAAGGCTTTTGTGCGTGTCGGATAGGGCTTGTATTACAAGTTGAAAGTAAAAAGTTTTTGCTCATTTTCTAACCCGATGCAAGCAAAAAGCTGAGCTCTTAATATTGCTACCGCATGACTTCAATGGAGCACAAAAAGTGGAAAATAAAACCTAACACTACTCGCGTGTAACTCTGGATCACATTTTCTTAAGTGCTCTAACCCGACTTGAAAATATGAATATTTTACATTATAATGTTCTTCATATAGAAGAATATGTTCTATTTCTTCATAAATACATATTTCTATTGTTTGCTGATTTATTTTTGGTAAAATATATAAATACACCTATATATATATATATATATATATATATAAGCTACTGAGCTGTTGTTCATTCCTGGTAGAGTGCTTCTCTTTCTGTATGCAATTTAATTATGATCCTGGGGAGGTCTCCCTAAGGGTGATGGGGGAAACCAGACGTGGATTCCTTGCCCAATGTTCTTAGAGGAATATAGCTGCACCGCACTGACGAGGTCCAATGTAGTTCAAAACTATCATCTGGGGTTGTCATGTTCCTTGTTCAGAGGAGAATTACCTGGTATTTTGGTGCTGCACTGACCTTACTAGGTGGGATCAGGCTGATATACTTCAGGAAAGTTCTCCTCTTTGAAAAGCACAATTGGGCTAAAAGAGGCTGCTCCTGGGTGGTAACTCTCCATAGAACAAGCTACTGAGCTGTTGCTTGTTCCTGGTAGAGCACTTCTCTTTCTATATAAATTTGTATTATGACCCTGGGAGGTCTCCCTAAGGGTGATAGGGGAACCAGACGTGGACTCCTTGCCCAATGTGCTTAGAGGAATATGGCTGCAACGAGGGGTGAAGTCCAGTGGGAACACATAGGAACGGAGTTCCCCCTGTACAAAGAACAGAAACACTTCAGTAAACACTGTTGCTGCTGGTAGGAGTAGCTGGAGCAAAGTCTACAATACCTACAATACACTAAATGCAAGCCTGTCAGTGGTTCTGCTGTGTGATTACCCCACACTGTGTGGAACACATGGTGCTTACATTTCTGTGTGGCTTGCTCTGGGGTCATTTACCACCCCTCAGCAGAAATAGGACTATTGCACCTTAAGTGGGTGAGACTCTGTGACATAGAAGGAGTCTGGAGTTGCTGTCAGACACAGAGGTCTCAGCCTGCCCTGGAAAGAAAGGAGGGGTAGGAAAGAGGGTGTGAGGAACTGAAGCTAAGATGACTATGCACCATGTGAGTTAAAAATAAAGTATGGACACCCTGGATCATGACATTAAACAACAGGTGTTTATGTGTGTCTAGTTTACTTATTTTAAAGTGTTTTTCACCAAAGAAAAAATGTGCTAATCATGCATGGAAGAGTCATGTCCTTCTAGCTTCCTGCTTTATCTCTGATTTGTATTCCTTTTAGTTCTTCCAGAGATAGCTGGGATGAGGTTTGCAAGGGAAATACATGTGTACACACAAAGGAAAATAGTCCCTGCAATTAAAGGTGTTTCTAAAACATCTTGTAGTTGGATAAGCCAAATTACTTTATTTTATACACCAAAAGTATGTGCAGTCTGTCTGTCTTTGGTGGTGTTTGTATTTCTATAAACATATGATCAGCAGACCAGGTATTTGCTCCAGTTTTAACCTTACCAGTTTTATCCTAATGTGCAAGGTGACCTGTTTTCAATTTTAATGTGCCCTCCTGCTTCCTTTGCCAGTGTTCCTTGCTTCACAATTAGGGCTAGATTACAAGTAATGCACAGACAGTTTTGCGCAAGCAATTTCATGTTATTGCAAGTTTTTTTTTTGCACTGATATTACAAGTTGAGCGAAATCCCTATTATGCTAGCGCAATCACCATGGTGGGGACACTACACAGAAAAAATATATATATATTTTCATACTGTCAGACTGTCTGCCAGTACCTAAGATGGGGGTTACCAGTGGGGGTGGAATCAGGTAGGGGCAAGGGGGTGGGAAGTGTCAGGTGGGAGGCTAATCCCTACACTAAAGCTAAAATTAACCTTTTAAACTACTTAATTAACCCCTTCACTGCCAGGAATAAAAGAATGTGGTGTGCAGCTGCAATTAGCAGCCTTCTAATTACCAAAAAGCAATGGCAAAGCCATATATGTCTGCTATTTCTGAACAAAGGGGATCCTAGAGAAACTTTTACAAACATTTGTGCCATGATTGCACAAGCAGTATGTAAATTATTTCTGTGAGAAACCCAAAGTTTGTGAAAAAAGTAAAAAATTTGTTTATTTGATTGCATTTGGCGGTGAAATAGTGGCATGAAATATACCAAAATGGGCCTAGATCAATACCTTGGGTTGTCTATTTAAAAATATATATAGTTTTGACAGGTAAATAAAAAAAAAACAAGGCTCTATTTCTTTTTAAATGGAATGATGGCAAAAATGCGAAAAATTCTCTGGTTTTTTGAGCTTGAATTCTATTGGCTGATTGCATCAGCCAATAGGATTTTTCCTACCTTAATTCTGATTGGTTGATAGAATTCTATCAGCCAATCAGAATTGAAGGGACGCTATCTTGGATGACGTCACTTAAAGGAACCTTCATTCTTCAGTCGCCGTCGTCAGAAGAGGATGCTCCGCGTCGGATGTCTTGAAGATGGAGCCGCTCCGCGCCGGATGGATGAAGATAGAAGATGCCGCCTGGATGAAGACTTCTGCCTGTCTGGAGGACCACTTCTGCCCGTCTGGAGGACCACTTCTGCCGGCTTCGTGGAGGACTTCGGCCCGGTTGGGTGAAGACTTCTCAAGGTAGGGTGATCTTCAAGGGATTAGTGTTAGGTTTTTTTAAGGGGAGATTGGGTGGGTTTTAGAATAGGGTTGGTTGTGTGGGTGGTGGGTTTTAATGTTGGGGGATTTGTAATTTTTTTTACAGGTAAAAGAGCTGATTACTTTGGGGCAATGCCCCGCAATAGGCCCTTTTAAGGGCTATTTGTAATTTAGAGTAGGGTAGTGCTTTTTTTTATTTTTTGGGGGGGGATTTTTTATTTTGTTAGGGGGATTAGATTAGGTGTAATTAGTTTTAAAATCTTGTAATTTGTTTATTATTTTCTGTAATTTAGTGGGGGGGGTTGTACTTTAGATAATTTTTTTAATTGTATTTAATTATATTTAGTTTAGTTAATTTATTTAACTATAGTGTAGTGTTAGGTATAATTGTAACTTAGGTTAGGTTTTATGTTACAGGTATATTTATATTTATTTTAACTAGGAAGTTATTAAATAGTTAATAACTACTTAATAACTATTGCAGCTAGTTAAAATAAATACAAACTTGCCTGTAAAATAAATATAAACCCTAAGATAGCTACAATGTAACTATTAGTTATATTGTAGCTATCTTAGGGTTTATTTTATAGGTAAGTATTTAGTTTTAAATAGGAATAATTTAGTTATTATAGTAATTTTCTTTAGATTTATTTAAAGGGCCATAATACCCAAATGTTTAAACACTTGAAAGTAATGCAGCATAGCTGTAAAAAGCTGACTAGAAAATATCTCCTGAACATCTCTATGTAAAAAAGAAAGATATTTTACCTCAAAAGTTCCTCAGTAGCCACCTCCCATTGTAAAGGATTTCTAAGCAGCATTTTAGTGTGTCTGTCCTGGGACATCTGAAGGGATGAGCATCGTGCACTCTCTAATCTAATTTCACCAATCAGGTAAAGGAAGCTTACTATGAAATCTCATGAGAGTTAAGTCAAATTTCATGAGATCACAGTAAGAGTTCATGACCTCAGCACTGCTGATGCTGATTGGCTGCTGTTCATTTCTTCATTTTTTTTTTATTTTTACCTGCAGCTGGGAGCAGGTGAAATCTAACTTTTTACACAGAACTTACTCTGCTGAGCTGAGGAGATTGTGAGGTAAAATATCTTCCTTTTTTACATAGAGATGCTCAGGTGATATTTTCCTGTCAGCTTTTTAGTTATACTGCATCAGTTTCAAGTGATTTAGCATATGAGTATTATGTCCCTTTAAATTAGATTTAAGTTAGTGGGTGTTAGGGTTAGGGTTAGACTTAGGTTTAGTGGTGAATAAATTTAATATAGTGTCGGCGACATTGGGGGCGGCAGATTAGGGGTTAATAAATATAATGTAGGTGGGGGAAGATTGGGGTTAATAAGTTTAATGTAGGTGGTGGTGGGCTCCGGGAGTGGCGGTTTAGGGGTTAATAAGTTTATTTAGTTGCGGCGGGGTCCGGGAGCGGCGGGATAGGGGTTCATAAGTTTTATTTTGGTTGCAGCGGTGTAAGGGGGGGCAGATTAGGGGTGTTTAGATTTGGGGTACATGTTAGGGTGTTAGGTGTAAACATTCCCACAGGAATCAATGGGATATCGGGCAGCAGCGAACATGAGCTTTCGCTGCTTTCCAACTCCCATTGATTCCTATGGCATCCGCCACCTCCAGGGCTGCGGATTGAAAACCAGGTACGCTGGGCCGGAATAGTGCCGAGCGTACCTGGTAGTTATTTTATAACTTACAAAAGTATTTTAAGCCTATACTTGCTGCTCGCATTACTCACTATAATATCATATGCTCTCTGGATACACAGTAGGTTTGCTAACCAGATATATATTTAAGGCTGCAATGAAAACAGCGAGTAACTAATAGCTAATGTACTGTGTCTATTTGTGGTAACACTGAGCATTTAACACGTGTCAAACTGGCAGTGATCCATAATGAACTAACGCTAAAGGATATTAATGTAACCTTATTATTTAAACTAGCTACTGGCTGTGTATTTTGCTCTGGAAGCACTCTGGGCAAGCAGTAAAAGATTCACATATAAGAAAGGATTTCTTGAGCTTATATTTATCTCTTTATTTATTTAAATACATATCTGCGCCTTTTGTGCTCCCTTAACCCAGGTATTCAAATCCGGGTCAAAGTTGGGGAATTTCAGACAGCATAACGTTGAAAAAGTTAACATCAAGCACTGAATACACTACCTATCGGCTAGATTTAGAGTTGGGCGGTAGCCGTCAAAACCAGCGTTAGAGGCTCCTAACGCTGGTTTTTACCGCCCTCTGGTATTTGGAGTCAGTCAGGAAAGGGTCTAACGCTCACTTTGCAGCCGCAACTTTTCCATACCGCAGATCCCCCTATGCCATTTGCGTATCCTATCTTTTCAATGGGATATTTCTAACGCCGGTATTTAGAGTCGTGGCTGAAGTGAGCGTTAGAAATCTAACGACAAAACTCCAGCCGCAAAAAAAAGTCAGTAGTTAAGAGCTTTCTGGGCTAACGCCGGTTTATAAAGCTCTTAACTACTGTGCTCTAAAGTACACTAACACCCATAAACTACCTATGTACCCCTAAACCGAGGTCCCCCCACATCGCCGCCACTCTAATTAAATTTTTTAACCCCTAATCTGCCGTCTGCACGCCGCCGCAAGCTACGTTATACTTATGTACCCCTAATCTGCTGCCCCTAACACCGCCGACCCCTATATTATATTTATTAACCCCTAATCTGCCCCCCTCAACGTCGCCTCCACCTGCCTACACTTATTAACCCCTAATCTGCCGACCGGACCGCGCCGCTATTATAATAAAGTTATTAACCCCTAATCCGCCTCACTCCCGCCTCAATAACCCTATAATAAATAGTATTAACCCCTAATCTGCCCTCCCTAACATCGCTGACACCTAAATTCAAGCATTAACCCCTAATCTGCCAACCGGAGCTCACCGCTACTATAATAAATTTTTTAACCCCTAAAGCTAAGTCTAACCCTAACACTAACACCCCCCTAAATTAAATATAATTTAAATCTAACGAAATAAATTAACTCTTATTAAATAAATTATTCCTATTTAAAGCTAAATACTTACCTGTAAAATAAACCCTAATATAGCTACAATATAAATTATAATTATATTGTAGCTATTTTACGATTAATATTTATTTTACAGGCAACTTTGTAATTATTTTAAACAGGTACAATAGCTATTAAATAGTTAATAACTATTTAATAGTTACCTAGTTAAAATAATTACAAAATTACCTGTAAAATAAATCCTAACCTAAGTTAAAATTAAACCTAACACTACACTAGCAATAAATAAATTAAATAAAATCCCTACAATTATCTACAATTAAACCTAACACTACACTATCAATAAATTAATTAAATACAATACCTACAAATAAATACAATTAAATAAACTAACTAAAGTACAAAAAATAAAAAAGAACTAAGTTACAAAAAATAAAAAAATATTTACAAACATTAGAAAAATATTACAACAATTTTAAACTAATTACACCTACTCTAAGCCCCCTAATAAAATAACAAAGACCCCCAAAATAAAAAAATGCCCTACCCTATTCTAAATTAAAAAAGTTCAAAGCTCTTTTACCTTACCAGCCCTTAAAAGGGCCCTTTGCGGGGCATGCCCCAAAGAATTCAACTCTTTTGCCTGTAAAAAAAAACCCATACAATAACCCCCCCAACATTACAACCCACCACCCACATACCCCTAATCTAACCCAAACCCCCCTTAAATAAACCTAACACTAAGCCCCTGAAGATCTCCCTACCTTGTCTTCACCTCACCGGGTTCAGCGATCGGTCCAGAAGAGGGTCCGAAGTCTTGATCCAAGCGGCGGCTGAAGAACTCCATCATCGGGCTCAAGTCGGAAGTCCATCATCGGGATGAAGTCTTCTATCAAGCCGCATCTTCAATCTTCTTTCTTCCGGAGCGGAGCCATCTTCTTCCCAGCCGACGCGGATCCAACCTCTTCAAGCGACGCCTACTCGCCGAATGACGGTTCCTTTAAATGACGTCATCCAAGATGGCGTCCCTCGAATTCCTATTGGCTGATAGGATTCTATCAGCCAATTGGAATTAAGGTAGGAATATTCTGATTATAATAATATTCTGATTATAATAAGAGTTAATTTATTTCGTTAGATTTAAATTATATTAGACTAGCGGCGAGATCCGATCTGCAGATTAGGGGTTAATTATTTTAGGTAGCTGGCGGCGACGTTGTGGGGGGCAGATTAGGGGTTAATAAATATAATATAGGGGTCGGTGGTGTTAGGGGCAGCAGATTAGGGGTACATAGGTATAATGTAGGTTGCGGCGGTATATGGAGCAGCAGATTAGGGGTTAAAAAAAATATGCAGTTGTCAGCGATAGCGGGGGCGGCAGATTAGGGGTTAATAAGTATAAGGTTAGGGGTGTTTAGACTCGGGGTACATGTTAGGGTGTTAGGTGCAGACTTAGGAAGTGTTTCCCCATAGTAAACAATGGGGCTGCGTTAGGAGCTGAACGCTGCTTTTTTGCAGGTGTTAGTTTTTTTTCAGCTCAAACTGCCCCATTGTTTTCTATGGGGGAATCGTGCACGAGCACGTTTTTGAAGCTGGCCGCGTCCGTAAGCAACGCTGGTATTTAGAGTTGCAGTGGCGGTAAATATGCTCTACGCTCCCTTTTTTGGAGCCTAACGCAGCTATTCTGTGAACTCTAAATACCAGCGGTATTTAAAAGGTGCGGGGGGAAAAAAGCATGCGTAGCTAACGCACCCCTTTGGCCGCAGAACTCTAAATCTAGCCGTTGGTTTGCTATATACCACATAACCTAGGTTATTGAACCGATTTGAACTTGATAAAGACGTTGTTTATATTACATTAGTAACATCATAGTTACTTCAAACTTTTATTGAATAAGAGTGTTTATAACAATATTAACCCTACGTGACCAGACTTTCTACATATTGGTATGATAAGAACTCACATTATACCAAATTTTATTTAGGCTACTATCGATATTATAACTGTCTAGTCAGTAGGATGAATTCAATGTACTTACCAAGATTTGATCAAATTCACTAAAGGGTATTTTCAGTGGTATGGTCCACTCATAATTTATCTATGTGTTTACCAAGAGATGTTAGTTGCACAAATATGCTAATATACAATCCCTTTCAATAGGGATTACTGATATTATTTCAAACAACAAACAACTCCAGTTATGAACGCTTGAGTGGAATCACTATTTTAGAGTGATCCGATAAAAGCATCTAACCATAAGAGACTCTTTCTGATATAATATACACAGTTAATCTTGTGTGTTTTTTCTACTAATTAGCTTTTAATTCCAGCATATTGCGGATTGTGATTAATATACTCATTAATCTAGTCCAAATAATCATATGACATTATTAACAATTTTATAGCTGCTCTATTTATATGACTTTACCTATGTGTTTATCATAGGTATTATTTAATGAGGAAATTTGCTAATAATATCCCAGCTATATCTTACATATTTCTTGTTATTTGTCATCTACCATATGAATTAGATATTAGACATTGACAACAGCATAAATCTGTACAGGTGGCCCTCGTTTTACAACGGTTCAATTTACACCGTTTCAGAATAACAACCTTTTTTCCAGTCATGTGACTGCTATTGAAAAGCATTGAGAAGCAGTGCATTTATTAAAATAGCCAGTAGGTGGAGCTGTCCGCTTGTGTTGCTGCAAAGCCAAGCAAGCTGAAATTAATCAGTTTAACCAGACCTGAGCTATCGAGCAGATTTCAAAGGAACAAGATCTTCCTGTCTATAAATCAGTCCAGATTGGAATGCATAGAAAGAACTGTTTGCAGAAAAATGCAAGTGAAGTCTGTGTTGTGTGATTATTTTATTAGGTTTATAATGCTGTTTAGCACATGTTTTTGTTCATTTAACTTAGTTTAATTATATATTCTGTGTTGTGTGATTATTTTATTAGGTTTATAATGCTGTTTAGCATTTAAAGTCTTCATTTCAAAGCTTTAAAAATAATGTATTAGGTGTTACTTATGACAATTTTGAGAGGGGCCTGGAACCTATCTCCCTCACTTCCCATTGACTTATATTATAAACTGGGTTTCAATTTACAACAGTTTCGATTTACAACCATTCCTTCTGGAACCTAACCCCGGCATAAACTGAGGGCTACCTGTATTAGGTTTTATGGAAACAAGCTAACAGTGAATAGAATCTGCTATATCATCCTATTGATATATATTTTGCTAGCTTTGGATTTATTTATCCATAGTATTAGTTAGAAATCACAACAAGACAGTACCATCCATACTGTTGTTCACCTACTACTTTACTTAGATACTTATCGTATATGATAATTTAGTGGTTGTCCTTGCATAAGCATTCAACTATAGCCTTTTCATAGATAGTCTATTATAACATTTCAAAATCTAGTCTCCAACCATTTGACCCTAATCTGTACAATTTAGTGATACTCAGAGCAAGTCAGTGGCTTACCAATTCTGCCATTCAATAGTTATTATACCATAATATAGGGTTGTAGGTTACGATATCCAGTTTTTTTTAACTGGGAATTGTGTGCCAGCATTTTAGTTGTAACCTACCCAGATTTTAATAGTTCTAATAAAGATTTATGTTTTAATTTGTGTGATTCTTTCTTTTTTTCTAACTCCATAATTTAGGGGTCTTTTGAGTGCTTATATAGTATCGTTTTGTGGCTAGTTTCTCCAGCTAACCAATTTGTAATGTAACTTTTTTTGATACATAGCACCATACCACATATTACTGAATAATTCCAGGGCCATTGACCTTTTTTGGAACGGTAATAGACCCTACATTACATTTTTAGTAAGTAGTGCCATCATTCTAACCTGAATTCAACTTACAAAAGTAGTCAGATTGTGCCGAACTTGCGTTCAGAACATCTGTAGTGACGTAAGCATCGATCTGTGTCGGACTGAGACCGGCGGATCGTATGTTACGTCACTAAATTCTACTTTTGCCGATTTGTAGGGTTTGATAACTAAGGCGAATCAGGCTCGCCACAAAATTCCTGCGTATTTGCGGTTGACGGCTTGCTAAATAGATGCCAATGTATTAATGCTTTGATGATACTGTTGTTTTAATTGCCTAGATTACACGTGGCATGCTAACTGTTGCACGTGAGTGATATCGGGGATTAAAAATAAATAAATAAATATATATATATATATATATATATACACACACACAGTATATCATGGATTATTTCGAATTTTTTACAATAGATATATAATATTTTTTCATTATTATTTTAAATTTCAATAACATGCATTGAGGTTATCAATTTTTCATGTGTGCTAACCAGACACCATGTTAGACCTAAATTGCAAAACACATATTTTACATTCCTATGTTCTTCACAAAGAAAATAATTTAATTTTTTTTATTAAATATATATACAGATACAGGCATACCTCGTTTTATTGCTCTTCTCAGATATTTCTCGTTTTACAAATTGAAGGTTTGTGGCAAACTTGTGTGGAGCAAGTCTATCAGCGCCAGTATTCCATCAAGTACACATATAAACACATAAATATGCTTGAAAACACACTTATATACACTAACACCACCAGCAAAAATATTATGACTCTCTGAAGGCTCAGACGATGGATAGCATTTTTTAGCAATAAAGTTTTTTTTAATTAAGGTATGTAGATTGTTTGTTTTTAGACATAATGCTATTGCACACTCAATAGACTGCAGTATAGTGTAAATATAACTTTAATATGCACTTGGACACTCACTTTATTGCTATATTTGCTTTATTGCAGTGGTCTGGAACTAAACCCGCAATATCTCAGAGGTACGCATGTACCTGCGCAATAAGACGAGGTATGCCTGTCAGGGCCTGACTGGGACCAAAAATAGCCACAGGCATTTTAAAGGGACACTCAATCAAAATTAAACTTTCATTATTCAGATAGAGCATGCCATTTTAAACAAATTTCCAATTTACTTCCATTAAAAAAATGTGCACAGTCTTTTTATATTTAAACTTTTTGAGTCACCAGCTCCTACTGAGCATGTGCAAGAATAAGTGTGTATGCGTTTGTGAATGGCTGATGGCTGTCACATGGTATGTGTATGCATTTGTGATTGGCTGATGGCTGTCACATGGTACAGGGGGAGTGGAAAAAGACATAACTTTTAAAATTGTCAGAAAAAAAATCTACTATTCATTTGAAGTTCAGACTAAGGGCTAGATTTATCAAAGCTGAGGCGTACAGGGGCACGTATACGCGCCCCCTGTACGCCTCAGCTTTAACATACTGCTCCTTAACTTATCCGCCACCTCTAAGGCGGCGGACAGCAATCATCCCGATCAGATACGATCAGGATGATTGACACCCCCTGATAGCGGCCGATTTTCCGTGAATCTGCAGGGGAAGGCATTGCACAAGCATTTCACTAGAAATGCTTGTGCAATGTAAAATGCCGACATCATATGCTGTCTGCATTTAGCGATCTCGGATCCATAGTATATTGCTGCTATTATTTAGCTCCCATAGAAAAAATAGCATCCATTACTTAAAGGGACAATCTACTCCACAATTGTTATTTTTTAACAAGATAGATAATCCCTTTATTACCCATTCCCCAGTTTTGCATAACCAACACTTTTATATAAATTAATACACTTTTTACCTCTGTGATTATCTTGTATCTAAGCCTCTACAGACTGCCTCCTTATCTCAGTTCCATTGACAGATATGCAGTTTAGCCAATGAGTGCTGACTCTTAAATAACTCCATGGGAGTGAGCACAGTGTTATCTATATGACACACATGAACTAGCAGTACTTAACTGTGAAAAACTGTCAAAATGCACTGAAATAAGAGGCAGTTCAACTGCTTAGAAATTAGTATATGAGCCTACTTAGGTTTAGCTTTCCACAAAGAATACCAAGAGAGTAAAGCAAAATTTGATGATAAAAGTAAATTGGAAAGTTGTTTAAAATTGCATGCCCTATTGAAATCATGAAAGTTTAATAAGTCTCTTTAAGAGCTGTTGCATTGCTTGTATTGGTCAATGTCTGATGGCTACAGAGCTGTTACTGTGCTGAGGATCTACTAAAATTAGTTTCAGATTGTATAGCACTAATCCCTTATTTGGTATTTTCGGAATATGAGAACAATGAGAGTGGCATATGATGGGTTATCCCAATATAAATGTTAAACAGTATTGGTATTTATTTAAGAACAGTGCCAGTGATAATGCACTGGCGCTTCATCATGCAATATCAGGAGTTTTTGTAATGTCTTTCATTATTTCTCTAAAATGTGATGTGTAATGTGCCAACAACTCTCATCTCAGCAACACCAACCTTTTCTTTCTACATCTACTGACCGTTTCTCCCTCCGGCCTCTTATTTCCCCACAAGTGCTTGTAGGTTGTGCTTGCTAATTTCTGCACTGTGTGACACGGCACATCAAATCCTGCGGCCACCCGACCTGCCTGCCTCACAAAAAAATTGCATCATGTCTATGGTGTACTCTGTGTAGGTCCCAGCCTGGCCCGTCTAATGTACACACGCAGATAAACTTTTGGGGCAAGAGGTGGGTTCCAGCCACATGTATCAGCCTCCCTGAGCCGCACCGCTGTGTGACTGCCTGGAAAGTAAAAGACACCACCTGTATATACTTTAAAGCCCTGAGCCTCATCATTGTCTGCCTGTCTCAGTAAAGTAAATAACACTTTTGGGGGTAAGTCAGAGGTCCTACGTGTTATATGTACACTGACTTACAGCCCTGAGCCACTACTCTGTGTGCCTGACAGTTAAATAAAGTAAATAAACATTTTGGGGGCAAAATAACAAAGATGTGTGTGCACAGTGTGGAAATGGTGGGCGGGGCTAAGGCAAACGGACCACCAGGCATTTGCCCGGTGTACCCTATGGTCAGTCTGGGCCTGATGCCTGTATATATAGAAATATGTATTTTTATGTACAATTACGATTACGAGTTATGCGCGCTATAGGGAATTTAACGAACGCAATAGTTGCGTTATTTAACCCTCTATAGCGCAGCCATTACAAGTTTTGAAACAGCCGGCTTGTGCGTGTGATATGGTGGTTTTAAGCTCCATACCGCACACAATTCAAGCGCTGTTTTGACGTGCTCATGCACGCTTTCATCATAGACATCAATGGGAAGAAGGTATCAGAAAAAAACCTAACACCTGCGATTGCGGAATGAAAATCTCCGTAACGCAGCCCCATTGATGTCTATGGGGAAAAAAAAGATATGTTTAAACCTAACACCCTAACATAAACCTCACGTCTAAACACCCCTATTCTGCAGCTTCTGATATCGCCGCCACCTAAATAAAGCTATTAACTCCTAATCTGCCGCTCCCGATATCACCCCTATTCCCCTACTTCCCAACATCGCCACCACTAAATAAAGTTATTAACCCTTAAACCTCTGGCCTCCCACATCACGACCACTAAATAAACCTATTAACCCCTAAACCGCCAGCCCCCCACATCGCAACAACCAAAATTAAACTATTAACCCCTAAACCTAACCCTAAACTTAACCCTAACGTAACCCTAACCCTAACACCCCCTAACTTTAACATAATTAAAATAGAGCTAAATTAAAGTTATAATTATTAACTAAATAATACCTATTTAAAACTAAATACATACTTACCTATGAAATAAAACCTAAGCTAGCTTAGGTTTTATTTTTATTTCACAGGTAAGTTTGTATTTATTTTAACTAGGTAGACTAGTTAGTAAATAGTTATTAACTATTTACTAACGACCTAGTTAAAATAAATACAAACTACTTACCTGTGAAATAAAACCTAAGCTGCCTTACACTAAAAGCTAACATTACAAAAAATAAAAAACACTAACATTACAAAAAATAAAAAACACTAAAATTACAAAAAATAAAAAACCTACAATTACATAAAATAACCAACGAAATTATCCAAAACAATAAAATTTATTCCTATTCTAATACCCTTTTAAAAAAAATAAAAAAACCACCCCCCCAAAAAAAAGCCTAATCTGTAATAAATGACCAAGGTCCCTTAAAAGAACCTTTTGTGAGCCCTTAAAATTGCCTTTTGTAGGGCATTGCCCTAAAGTTAACAGCCCTTTTGCTACAAAACAAAGCAAACACCCCCTAACAGTATACAAACCCCCACCCCTTAAACCCACAAAATAAAAATAAAGTAAAACCCTTGAAAAGGGCATTTGTATGGGCATTGCCCTTAAAAGGTAATTCAGCTCTTTTTCTGCCCTTAAAAGGGCATTCAGCTCTTCTATGAAATGCCCAACCCCTAATCTAAAAATAAAAACCCACCCTAAAACAAAATAAAAACATTGCACAAAATAACAAGTAAATTATCAAAAATAATAAAAATTATTCCTATTCTAATACCCAGTTAAACAAAAAAAAAAACTCAAAATAAAAAACCTAATCTAGAATAAACTACCAATAGCCCTTAAAAAAGTTAAACATCTCTTTTACCTGAAAATAAATACAAAGACCCACTAACATTACAAACCCCCACCCTTCAAACCCACAAAATCTAAAAAAACCTAAGCTACCCATTGCCCTGTTAAGGGCATTTGTATGGGCATTGCCCTTATAAGGGCATTTTGCTCTTTTGCATTGCCCTGAAAAGGGCATTTAGCTCTTTTACGAATAGCCCAAACCCTAAACTAAAGAAAAATCCCACAGAAAAAAACGTAAAAAATCCTAACACTAACCCCCTAAGATCCATTTACAGTTGCTGAAGTCCTGCTTGAAGGATCTTCATCCCAGCGACTCCATCTTCAGCCAGGCGGCTCCATCTTCATCCAGGCAGCAGGCGGCTCCATCTTCATGCAGATGGCTCCATCTTCATCCAGGCGGCATCTTCTATCTTCATCCCAGCAGCGTCTTCTATCTTTATCCCGGTGGCGTGGAGCGGGTCCATCCTGAAGACATCTGGCGCAGAGCATTCTCTTCATATGGTCGCCGCTGTACACTGAATATTCAATGCAAGGTACTCGAATCGAAATGGCGTCCCTTGCATACCTATTGGCTGATTTGATTTTTGAAATTCAAATCAGCCAATAGAATGAGAGCTACTGAAATCCTATTGGCTGTTAAAATCAGCCAATAGGATGAGAGCTACTGAAATTCTATTGGCTATTCAAATCAGCCAATAGAATTTCAGTAGCTCTCATCAGCCAATCAAATCAGCCAATAAGAATGTAAGGGACACCATTTTGAATCGCTTACCTTGCATTGAAGATTCAGTGTACGGCGGCGACCGTATAAAGAGGATGCTCCGCGCTGGATGTCTTCAGGGTGGACCCACTCCGCGCCGCCGGGATTAAGATAGAAGACGACGCCGGGATGAAGATAGAAGATGCCGTCTGGATGAAGATGGAGCCGCTTGGATGAAGATGGAGCCTCCTGCCGCCTGGATAAAGATGGAGCCGCCTGCCCCCTGGATGAAGATGGAGCCGCCTGGATGAAGATGAAGCCGCCGGGATGAAGATCCTTCAAGCGGGACTTCAGCAACTGTAAGTGGATCTTCGGGGGTTAGTGTTATGATTTTTTAAGTTTTTTTGGGTGTTTTTTTATTAGTTTAGGGTTTGGGCTATTCGTAAAAGAGCTAAATGCCCTTTTCAGGGCAATGGGTATCTTAGGTTTTTGTTAGAGTTAGGCTTTTTTTTTGGGGGGGGGTTGGTTAAGTGATGGATTTTACTGTGGTGAGTCTTTGTATTTTTTTTTACAGGTAAAAGAGATGTTTAACTTAGGGCAAAGCCCTACAAAAGGCCCTTTAAAGGGCTATTGATAGCTTATTGTAGGCTAGGTTTTTTTTATTTTGGGTGGGCTTTTTTATTTTTATAGGGCTATTAGATTAGGTGTAATTCTTTTTTATTTTTCATAATTGTGTTTGTTATTTTTTGTAATTTAGTCTTTTTTATTTTTTTGTAATTAGATATTTTGTAATTTTTATAGTAGTCTTAGGATTTATTTAATTTAAGATAGGGAAATTGTAATTTTAATATAAAGGTAAGCATTAGGTTTAGGGGTTACTAGTTTAAATTAGTTTATTTCGATGTGGGGGGCTTTAGGTTTAGGGGTTAATAGGTTTATTTAGTATATTTTGTTGTGGGGGCTTGCAGTTTAGGGGTTAATAGATTTATTATAGTGGCGGCGGAATTAGGGGTTAATAACTTTAGTATAGTGGGGGCGATGTGGGCGGGCGGCAGATTAGGGGTTAATAAATAGTGTCTGCGATGCGGGAGGGTGGTGGTTTAGGGGTTAATAACTTTATTATAGTGGCAGCGATGTCAGGGAGCGGCGGAATAGGGGTTAATACATTTTATTAGTGGCAGCGATGTCGGGAGCGGCAGATTAGGGGTTAATATGTTTAATATAGCTTTTGTGATGTGGGAGGGTCTCGGTTTAGGGATTAATAGGTAGTTTATGGGTGTTTGGTTTACTTTGTGAAAGTTTAGTTCTGAATTTTATGTAACAGTTTTGTAGCGTAAAACTCATAACTACTGCTCTCAGATTGCGAAACGGATCTTGTCGGTATAGGCTGCAACGCAAGCTTTTTAGCCTCACCGTAAAACTTGTATGGAAGTCCCATGAAAAAAACACAATTTTTAAGTGTGCGGGACTGATGTTGCGTTACAGGCTTAAAGGCATGCGGTACAGCTATACCGACAAGACTTGTAATGGCTGTGGTGCTGTTTTAACGCTGAAATTACCATTTTTTCAGCGTTAAAACATGAATGCAAAACTTGCAATCTAGGTGATCGTTCTGTAAGTGAAAAACATTGGAATGTGAAATATAAATATAAATAACTCCTGTTGTGTTAGCACATGAGTGATAGGTGTTAGTTTTTTTTTCTTCTGCGCCCTCCGAAGTCTTCTATGGCGAGAATACTTTAACAAGGTCATAATATCTCGAAATTCTTTAGTTAGCTTGCGTCGGGTTTTGCATGTATGCAAACTTTTTACTACCAACTTCTAATATTTGAACTACCTGACGCCCGCAGAAAGATTACTTTTAGCGAAGTTTACGCTCAAGCACTAAATAGCTCGCCACTTATAATCTGGCCCTTAGAACTTTCTTCTATTTGAGTCTGAGATCATATATTTATGAGGTGGCACATTGTTTATTCAGTAAAGGAAATCTATCTTAGACTGTAGTTAACTATTATATTCACTGCCTCAGTGAGTGACAATTAACTTTAGGAACTAAAGATTGTCACTCAGTGGTGGTTCTAAGAGAAGTCAGTTCTATATACCACCAATTATTGCACTAGCAACCCAAAAATTCAAAGATGCCAGGTGCTTTAAATTTTTAATGTAGTGCCTTATTAATATGCCCGATGCTTACTATGTTTACAATGTGTTCAGTTAATTGGTCCTTCTTGCTCTAGAGCCCTAGGTCAAGCTGGACTCTAACACATAGCATTCCCTAACGACCCTTTGACTCTCTGCACAGCACTCACTCCAGTATCTAAATGGGTTCCAAGCCCATGTGCACATGCTTCCTCAGTGAATAAATGCAAAACAGAATTAGTTACTGGAACTGACATCCAATTCCTCAAGTCATTCAACTCTTCATGAAACAAATCCAAACTGCTAGGTCAACTCCTCACCTGTTAAAGTCACTCAGTGACATCGCTGTCATGCACTGCACATCTTTTATTCTATCCTGCAATTAAAAAAACCCTCCCCATCAGGATGACATAGGTTGAGAAGTCCCAACAACAACTGTAGTAGAAGATGCCCATGCACCCCCACTCCCACAAGTAAATTGCAACCCATATGAGTGATTGCATGTGGTGAGGCCACACCTGGGACTCTCACTGCAGCAGCCAAAAGAGTAGGACTTGATGCACTCAATCCTCCTCTTCTCCACCCCAAGTACTGGACACCACAGAAGACACAACCAGCTCATCAGGCTTCTAAGAACTTCCGGGAAAGCAAAGTCAAGGTGGAGGGGCTATGGGAATCCATAGCCCAAAGAGAGCTCTGGGCTAAAGCAGACAGCCTCAGCTGCAGAGGGAACACCATGGTTGTATGAAGTTATGAAAACAGTCAATAGCCAGGAAGGGCAGTGGAGGCTCCTCCATATGTGCACTGTCGCACGTGAACCCCCAGGGGGCAGAGGAGGGGGAAAAAAAATGAGCATTTAAAAAAAAAAAAATGAGAAAAAAAAAATTATGAAAAATTTTAATTTTATTTTTTATTTATATTATTTAATATTATATGTATTAAATAATGCTTTACTGGCACTGCTGCTTAGCTTATATACCCTGCTATTTAATCTATTATCATTCTCACTCATCACTGACTCGCCACTGAGTGTTCATTAACAGACACTGTATATTTATTATCAGGCTCAGGCAGGAGGCAGGAGCTAGGACCGGGTGGACTACTCAGTGTGCTGACGTCCGTGACGTCACACCACACACCACCACGGCGCACTGCCTGCTGCTGCTGCCTGAGGCTGAGCTGAGAGAGGCTGATTGACAGTCCAGGGCAGGCTCCAGTCTCCACCCCCCACTCGCACGTGCGGTAAGGAGCTCTATATGCCTGCACAGTGATCGCAATGTATTCACTGTGCAGGCGTAGAGCTCCTCCCCAGCCTCATGCCTATAGAGGCATAATCGCACAGGCTGAACTGTGCGGTCGTTCAGCCTGTGCTCTGTCTCCTCCCCCAGCCTCTTGATCCGGACTCCTCAGACTCTGTGATAGGCTCCATGGCTCACGTGATGGCCCCCACGAGGCTCCTCCCAGCTCAACGGCGCGAAAATCTTTGTGGAGATAGCCGTTGAGCTGAGAGGAGTGTTTTTGCATAGCTCTGTGCAAAAATTGTTTACAACAAAACTATATATTTTTTGCTGCCTGCTGGCAGCCATCAAGCATCAACAAGTTGATTGAACAGTGACAGACAGTCAATATTTGCTGCTGTGTGCTGACTCAGTGTCTGCTGAGCTGCAGTCAAGTAGTGTGCAAAGAAATAGCCAGGGCCCAGGAGCAGGCTAATAGACAGTTAGATAGTTAGCCAATAGCCATTATAATTATTATTAATTACATTAGGCTTAGCTTAGCAGCAAATTAGTTTAGAACTGTAGATTCACAGTCACTACTAGTAGTATTCAGATTTTCTAGTTATCTATATCTATATAGAACTTGAAGATACTTTAGTTAACTTAATTTATACTAGTAATATATTATTAGTTTAGTAACTTTGTGGGCAGATATTTTAATGATTTTTGCTGCAGGCCTGCAGTTTTTTATATAGAGTAACTGAGTGAGTTGAGTCTTGAACTAGTGTTAAAAAAAAACAAACCTTTTTTTTCTATTTGTAATTTAAACAACAGATACAGTCTGAGTCTGAGATTGCTTTTTAGATAGAGTGAGTTGAGTCTAAGTTGAACTTGAATTAGTGTTAAAAAAAAAACATTTTTATTTTTCTACTTGTAATTTAAACAACAGATACAGTCTGAGTCTGAGATTGCTTTTTATATAGAGTAACTTGAGTCTTGAACTTGAACTAGTGTTTAAAAAAAAACATTTTTATTTTTCTACTTGTAATTTAAACAACAGATACAGTCTGAGTCTGAGATTGCTTTTTATATAGAGTAACTTGAGTCTTGAACTTGAACTAGTGTTTAAAAAAAAAAACATTTTTATTTTTCTACTTGTAATTTAAACAACAGATACAGTCTGAGTCTGAGATTTCTTTTTATATAGAGTAACTTGAGTTGAGTCTTGGGGGCCCATTTATCAAAGGGCTTGCGGACCTGATCCGACACTGCGGATCAGGTCCGCAAGACCTCGCTAAATGCGGAGAGCAATACGCTCTCCACATTTAACATTGCACCAGCAGCTCACAAGAGCTGCTGGTGCAACGCCGCCCCCTGCTGACTCGCGGCCAATCGGCCGCCAGCAGGGAGCTGTCAATCAACCCGATCGTATTCGATCGGGTTGATTTCCGGCGGTTCCTGTCCGCCTGCTCAGAGCAGGCGGACAGGGTTATGAAGCAGCGGTCTTTAGACCGCTGCTTCATAACTTGTGTTTCTGGCGAGTCTGAAGACTCGCCAGAAACACGGCCCTTCAAGCTCCATACGGAGCTTGATAAATGGGCCTGCTTAACTTGAACTAGTGTTTAAAAAAAAAAAAACATTTTTATTTTTCTACTTGTAATTTAAACAACAGATACAGTCTGAGTCTGAGATTGCTTTTTATATAGAGTAACTTGAGTTGAGTCTTGAACTTGAACTAGTGTTTAAAAAAAAAAACATTTTTATTTTTCTACTTGTAATTTAAACAACAGACACAGTCTGAGATTAGCAAGTTTAGGAGTATACTGGATTTTTAGGGAGTTCTTTAACAATTTAGTTCAACTTCTAGTTGATATTTTCTAATAGCTGCAGAGCAGCAAAGCTACCTACCTACAAGTTATATATTACATAACAACCGCCAAACTATTAAACTATTACTTCAAGTTGAGTTGTATATTTTCTAACAGCTGCAGAGCAGCAGAGCTACCTACCTACAAGTTATATATTACATAACAACCGCCAAACTATTAAACTATTACTTCAAGTTGAGTTGTATATTTTCTAACAGCTGCAGAGCAGCAGAGCTACCTACCTACAAGTTATATATTACATAACAACCGCCAAACTATCAAACTATTACTTCAAGTTGAGTTGTATATTTTCTAACAGCTGCAGAGCAGCAGAGCTACCTACCTACAAGTTATATATTACATAATAACCGCCAAACTATTAAACTATTAAGTTGTATATTTTCTAACAGCTGCAGAGCTACCTACCTACAAGTTATATATTACATAACAACCGCCAAACTATTAAACTATTACTTCAAGTTGAGTTGTATATTTTCTAACAGCTGCAGAGCAGCAGAGCTACCTACCTACAAGTTATATATTACATAACAACCGCCAAACTATTAAACTATTACTTCAAGTTGAGTTGTATATTTTCTAACAGCTGCAGAGCAGCAGAGCTACCTACCTACAAGTTATATATTACATAATAACCGCCAAACTATTAAACTATTAAGTTGTATATTTTCTAACAGCTGCAGAGCTACCTACCTACAAGTTATATATTACATAACAACCGCCAAACTATTAAACTATTACTTCAAGTTGAGTTGTATATTTTCTAACAGCTGCAGAGCAGCAGAGCTACCTACCTACAAGTTATATATTACATAACAACCGCCAAACTATTAAACTATTACTTCAAGTTGAGTTGTATATTTTCTAACAGCTGCAGAGCAGCAGAGCTACCTACCTACAAGTTATATATTACATAATAACCGCCAAACTATTAAACTATTAAGTTGTATATTTTCTAACAGCTGCAGAGCTACCTACCTACAAGTTATATATTACATAACAACCGCCAAACTATTAAACTATTACTTCAAGTTGAGTTGTATATTTTCTAACAGCTGCAGAGCAGCAGAGCTACCTACCTACAAGTTATATATTACATAACAACCGCCAAACTATTAAACTATTACTTCAAGTTGAGTTGTATATTTTCTAACAGCTGCAGAGCAGCAGAGCTACCTACCTACAAGTTATATATTACATAATAACCGCCAAACTATTAAACTATTAAGTTGTATATTTTCTAACAGCTGCAGAGCTACCTACCTACAAGTTATATATTACATAACAACCGCCAAACTATTAAACTATTACTTCAAGTTGAGTTGTATATTTTCTAACAGCTGCAGAGCAGCAGAGCTACCATATATTACATAACAACCGCCAAACTATTAAACTATTACTTCAAGTTGAGTTGTATATTTTCTAACAGCTGCAGAGCAGCAGAGCTACCTACCTACAAGTTATATATTACATAACAACCGCCAAACTATTAAACTATTACTTCAAGTTGAGTTGTATATTTTCTAACAGCTGCAGAGCAGCAGAGCTACCTACCTACAAGTTATATATTACATAACCACCGCCAAACTATTAAACTATTAAGTTGTATATTTTCTAACAGCTGCAGAGCTACCTACCTACAAGTTATATATTAGATAAGAGCAAAGGACTGTTCTTTGTGTGTAAACTAACAGTTAAGATGGCACTTAGTAAAATTAGTGTGTCTGAGCTAAAGCAATTACATTTTTCAACGTTGCCCATTGAAAGAAAAATGGAAATTAAAATGCTCAGGCCAACACCTATGCTTAACCTTACCCAGGTGACAAAATGTAAAACTAGAGATTAGAAAAGAGAATTCAAACCCGAGGTATATGATAAATATCCATGGATTTGTGGTTGTGAATTATCTAACAGGCTCTTTTGTTTTTATTGTCTCCTGTTTGCAAAACAAAGTGGGGATTCAAGCTGGGTGAGTTATGGTGTCGCCGATTTATCACATTTAAGTCAAAAAACCAATAAACATAATTGCTCCCAATCACATTTAAACTCCACATTAGAGTTTAATTTGCTAGGAAGGGTTGATATTCGGCAACAACTTGACAGTGCATATCGTTTGAATATTAAAAAACATAATGAGCAAGTAACGAAAAATCGCTATGTTCTTTCCAAAATAATTAATTGTATTTTATTTTGCGGCGCATTTGAGCTTGCACTTCGAGGACATGACGAACGCGATGATTCATTAAATCCAGGCATTTTCAGAGGTCTTATAAACTTCTCAGCAGAGCTTGATGCATCTCTAAAAGAACATCTCGCTAGTGCCACTGTTTTTAAAGGAACGTCAAAAGAAATTCAAAACGATTTATTAGACTGTATGCTTACTGTTTGCCAGAACCAAATAAAGAAGGAAATCTCAAATGCAAGTTTTGTAGCAGTGATAGCAGATGAAACTACTGATGTTTCATCTGCCTTCCAATTGGTTGTTGTTTTTAGATACATTATAGGTAACGGACAACCGGTTGAGAGATTCTGGGAATTCACTAATCCAGCTGGACATGATGCCGAATCTTTAGCTACGTGTATTCAAGCTACTTTGGAAAAAGTTATAGACAACCCAGAGAAACTGATATCGCAGAGTTACGACGGTGCAAGCGTGATGAGTGGTCAGCATGCAGGTGTTCAGGCTATAATTAAACGTACCTACAAGAATGCACATTTTGTGCATTGCTACGCACATCAGCTCAATTTAATTGTCAGCCAAGCAAGCAGTCAAAATCAACAAGTTCGAGTATTTTTTTCAAATCTAAGTGACATTACTAACTTTTTTAGTAACTCGCCACAAAGGATAGCTATTCTAGATGAAACTGTTAGAAGAAGGATACCTCATGGTTCAGCCACCAGGTGGAATTTCAAGAGTCGAACCGTCAATACAGTTTTTGAAAACAGGGAACAGTTAATTGAATGCATGGAAAAAATAGAGTCAACATCGAAAAAAGAAATAGCTATAAATCAAGCAGGGGCTATTCGGCGTATGTTACAAGACTCGGTATTTGTGTTTTGGCTTACAGTTTTTCACAATATTATGCCACATGTAGATGTGTTATACAACCAACTTCAGAAAACACAAACAGATGCGGCACTTATTAGAAAACATATTAACACTTTCCAGCAGACAATGGAAAACGAAAGGAATAGAATGGACACAGTGACCATGACGATATCAGAAACAGAGGAAACATCTAGGAAAAGGAAGAGAGAAAATATTCACATTGCTCAGACTGTGGCAGCTAAAGAGATATGCGATGTTATCACAAATCAAGTAAAAGATAGATTTTCTTTTATAACTCACTACTCGGCTGTTTCTCTCCTCCAAGCGGAAAAATTTGCGGATTACGAGAAAAATTTTCCAAATCAGCTTCTTGAACAAACATCAGCGGTTTATCACACATTACAGAAAGATCGCCTGAAAACTGAACTAGGAGTAATTTACAGAAGACCAGATTTCCGAAATATGAATGGTGCCATCAGTCTTCTACAGTTTGTAATAGAAAATAACTTGGACAGTACTTTCTCTGAGACCTACAAACTGTTGCAAATTATTTCGACTATTCCCGTGACAACTGCTGAGGCTGAGAGATGTTTCTCAACTTTAAAACGAGTTAAGACATTTCTAAGGAGCACCATGACTGAGGAAAGACTGACTGCTCTAGCCATGCTCACAATTGAAAAACAATTGATCAATGACATGCCTACATTCACCGAAAATGTTATTGATTTATTTGCCTCAAAAAAAGACAGGCGGATTGACTTAATTTACAAAAATTGTACTTGAGTTAACAACATTCTGTTTTAATCTTTACTGTTGAAGTTAATTATTAAGCACTAGTGTAATAGAAATAATCTTCTTTTGTAGAAAGTAAAATGTGGGTGTATTTATCTTCATGTTGCCAAGGCCTTTGGCTGCATTGCCTTATATCGAACACTGGGGGCTGGGGCAACAGTAATTGAAATGTGGTTGTATTTCTCTATAAAGTGGAAGGTTCTTTAAATCCAGGAATATATATGTTTTCATGAATGTACATTCAACATTCTTATTATTTTGCAGCTTTAATTAATCATTTGGTTAATATATATATGTTATTATATAATTTAACTGAGCACCATCATGTATATTTTAAGACTAGACATGGGCAGGTAGTGTAGGCTCCTCCATTTGTGCACTGTCGCACGTGAACATGGCTGTACTGAAGAGTATGCATTCATAGATTTAAGATGTCTGTGTCCACTATGAGGAACACAGTGAGCAATGCATGGTGAGGATATGGAAGACCACAGGCACAGTTCTTGTTAAGGCCAGAAGTGGCAGGGCAAGTAAAATATCAGAGAGGGCCAGAGGCAAAGGCAAAGGATGGTGAGAACGGTCAAAAACAGCCCACAGACCACCTCCAAAGACCTGTACTACTGGGAATATTGTTGAGGGTCTCATGGATTCCACTCAATATCAGCAGATACTTGAGAATAATGTTGAGGAATCAGTCACAAACTTCAGTTGAAGTTACCCCCAGGCCGGGGCTGGATATTTCAAGAAGACGATGACCAAAAACACTGCTGGTTCAAATGGGTGGGGCCATTTGAGGGGCGTGACTTTCACAAAGGGGTGTGGCTTTTAAAATGGGCGTGGCTTATTAAAGGGGCGTGTTTTTCAAAAGGGGCGTGGTTTTTCAAAGGGGCGTGGCTTTCTAATAGGGGGAGGGTCTTGTGCACCCCCATCCTAAAAATTCACCAGCCGCCACTGAGGAAGGGGAACTGAAATAATAACTACACATTCGGCTCAGATGAGACTTACGGGCTCAAATATTCAGAAAAATTAGTTTTCCGAATATTCAGCTTCAGTGCTATTCAGTATTTGTTTTGTTTCATACTGAATAATTGGGGAACATTCCTTTGCTACAGCTGTAAAGTGTATCTGTAGCATTATAAAGTTACCTATAGTGAGCTGATATTGAGATTATCAGTTGGTATGAACCATATCAACCTGTTTTTATGTGCACAATGGTAGAGTCAGGAAGTGCCTCTTGCATTGTGTGTGTGTACAGCATTCTTAATAAAGTTTACAGTTATGAAGACCTGTGCGTGATCTCCGTTTATAAAAAAAGATAAAACATGGTGTCAGAATAAGGAGTTCCCTGCTTCCACCTGAACAAGCAAGGACTCTGAGGAATCCATAAGAAATCTTTGCAGCAAATTGAAAGTGTGAGAGTCAAGTCTCTGGCAAAGTGACCACTGCTTCTTCTCATGAACTGAGTAAGTGCATCATAACTTGTACAATTGACTGATTCTAACAGCACTACAGACTTTTATATTAATACTGCATAATTCAGAACATTAAGATGGAAAAGTTAAATCCTCCAGCAGAATTGAAAATGACTGGTAATATGGAAGATGCATGGCAGAGGTTTAAACAAAGATTCCAGCTATATGTTAGAGCTATAGGAGCTCAGGAGCAAGATGATGAACAAAAGATTGCACTTTTTCTGACTGTAGCAGGATCAGCAGCAATAGATGTATACAACACCTTCACATTTACAGATGAAGAAAGGGATGTTTATCAGGTTTTTCTAGACAAATTTGAACAGTACTGTGTCCCTAGGCACAATGAAACCTTTCAATGGTATCTTTTCAGATGTAGAATGCAGAATGAAACAGAGACTATTGAGGAATATGTAACAGACTTAAAACTGAAGAGTAGATCATGTAATTATGGAGCAATGTGTAACTCATTAATCAGAGACCAGCTAGTCATGGGCTGCAGAAATATAAGGGTTAAAGAACGCTTGCTCAGAGAGAAAGATGTAACACTGGAAAAGGCAGTCGAAATTTGTCAAAGTTCAGAGGCAGCACAGGAACAAGTGCGCACACTCTGCCACAGTACAGCGACAACACCAGTAATGGCAGTTACATTGGGGAAAAACAAAGTCCATCCACATTATGAAAATAAAATGAAAGGAAAACGTTTTATCACACAAACAGCAAATTCTCAGCCTGAATAAGACTGGCTATGTACCAGATGTGGAAAGCAGCATGGCATAAGACAATGTCAGGCTTATGGACAAATCTGCAGAAAATGTGGAATCACTTTCAAAAGATGTGTAAAGCTAAAAAAAGGTTCACATTGTTGACCAGTCAGAAAGTGAGGAATCAGAAGAATTCTTTATTGGAATACTTGACTTAACTAAAGCTACAGATAAGGAGTGGGTCATTGAAGCTATTACAAATGGAACTAATATTGCTTACAAAGTAGATACAGGTGCACAAGCTAATGTGATGCCTGAGAGCAAGTATCACCAATTGAAGAACAAGACAGAACTTCTGAAAAGCTCAGTTAAACTAAAGACATATAATGGGGATTTTATCCCAGTGCTTGGCAAGTGCAGTGTGTTCCTGGAATATGGAAATCAAACGCATAAAATGAACATTCTGGTGGTTCCAGGAAACAAATCAGCTCTACTGGGTCTTCAAATATGTGAAACTTTAGGACTGATTAAAAGGGTAAATGCCATTGATGGAACTAATAAAGAAGAGGACATAGAACATTTATTAACAGACTATACTGCAGTATTTGAAGGAATAGGATGTCTTCCAATGCAACATAAAATACAACTAAAAGAAGGTTCTCGTCCAGTAGTGCATGCCATACGAAATGTTCCAGTTGCTCTAAGGGATCATCTTAAACGGGAACTTGCCGGGATGGAGGATAAAGGTATTATAAAGAAAATCAAGACACCTACTGAATGGGTTCATTCTATGGTGTTGGTGGAAAAACCGGATGGGGGTCTCAGAATCTGTATTGATCCCAAGGAACTGAATAAAAGCATCTTAAGAGAACACTTCCACTTACCAAAAAAAACAGAATTTCTTGGGGAGCTAAGTGGAGCAACTGTATTCAGTAAACTAGATGCATCCTCAGGATTTTGGCAAATTCCACTGGAGGAGGAAAGCATGAAACTCTGCACTTTCAATACTCCTTATGGGAGGTACTGTTACAAACGATTGCCCTTCGGCTTGTGTTCAGCACCAGAAGTGTTTCATAGTACCATGCAGCAATTTCTTGAACGAATACCAGGCACAACCGTATTCATTGATGATATTCTGATCTGGGGTAAAACCAAGCAAGAACATGATGAAAGGCTAAAGATTATTATTATTATTATTCTTTATTTATAAAGCGCCGACAGATCCCCATGAGATAACAGTACAGTGGAGAAACGATAAGAGATACGATAAAACACAAAATTTTACAGACAAATACAGGGGGAATTGAGGGCCCTATTCCCGTGGGAACTTACAATCTAAAGATGGTCTTAGATGTTGCTAAGGAGAATAATTTGAAGTTCAATTTGACAAAGTGTCAATTCAGAAAAACTTCAATTCAATATTTGGGAGAACAACTCACGGGAGGTGGTGTTTTACCAAACATGAAAAAGATTAAGGTAATTACAGAAATGCCACAGCCAGAAAATAAGCAAGATATACAATGCTTACTAGAAATGGTGAATTACCTTGGCAAGTTCATACCTAATTTACCAGACAAAACTGTACTAATGCGACAACTACTCAGAAAAAACTATGCCTGGGAATGGTCAGAGAATAACCAGAAAGAATGGAAGTTTTTGAAGGAGATGCTTACTACTGCACCAACTCTGCAATTTTTTGATCCAACAGCAAAAACAAAGTTGTCAACTGATGCTTCACAAAATGGATTGGGAGCAGTTCTATTTCAAAATCAAGGCTCGGGATTAGTGATGTCGCGAACCTAAAATTTTGCGTTCGCGAACGGTGGACGCGAACTTCCACAACTGTTTGCGAACGGGTGAACCGGGCGAACCGCCATAGACTTCAATAGGCAGGCGAATTTTAAAACCCACAGGGACTCTTTCTGGCCACAATAGTGATGGAAAAGTTGTTTCAAGGGTACTAACACTTGGACTGTGGCATGCCGGAGGGGGATCCATGGCAAAACTCCCATAGAAAATTACATAGTTGATGCAGAGTCTGGTTTTAATCCATAAATGGCATAAATCACCTAACATTGCTAAATTGTTTGGAACAACGTGCTTTAAAACATCAGGTATGATGTTGTATCGATCAGGTAGTGTAAGGGTTACGCCCGATTCACAGTGACAGACCAAACTCCCCGTTTAAAGGGACAGTCTACACCAGAATTTTTATTGTTTTAAAAGATAGATAATCCCTTTATTACCCATTTCCCAGTTTTGCATAACTAACAAATTTATAATAATACTGTGATTATCTTGTATCTAAGCCTTTGGAAACTGCCCCTTTTTTCAGTTCTTTTGACAGACTTGCAGTCTAGCCAATCAGTGCCTGCTGCCAGATAACTTCTCGTGCACGAGCACAGTGTTATCTATATGAAATACGTGAACTAACACCCTCTAGTGGTGAAAAACTGTTAAAATGCAATCTGAAAGAGGTGGGCTTCAAGGTCTAAGAAATTAGCATATGAACCTCCTAGGTTTAGCTTTCAACTAAGAATACCAAGAGAACAAAGCAAAATTGGTGATAAAAGTAAATTGGAAAATTGTTTAAAATTATATGCTCTATCTGAATCATGGAAGTTTATTTTGGCCTAGACTGTCCCTTTAACGCACCGCAAACAACCGCAACCAGTCCATTTGCACAACCGCAAACTCCCCATTTGCACAAGGTTGGATACCAAGCTAGCCATGTTCCGTTCCTTGTCCTCACTGATGTCATTGAAGGTCTCTTCCTCCACCCAGCCACATACAACACCACCCCCCTGGGATGTCTGCTGTGTTTGGTCTTCCACCTCCTCAAAGTCACCTTCCTCCTCTGACTCCTCTTCTTCAGACTCCTCTCTCTGCATTGCCTCTCTCTGCGTTATTATAAGGTGTGTTAAGTAGTACTATTCCTATCAGTTTAATCCCTGTTACGTCCCCTCTCAGGGGACGTGTATATGGCATCGATTTTAGGAACCGGGAGATGGAAAAAGATGCTTGGTCGATCCTCCTACTTCAAATTTGGGGCACTGCGCGTGCAATCTAATGTGCCACCAGATAGGAGTAGTGTGTTAAGTAGTACTATTCTTATCAGTTTAATCCCTGTTACGTCCCCTATCAGGGGACGTGTATATGGCATCGATTTTAGGAACCGGGAGATGGAAAAAGATGCTTGGTCGGTCCTCCTACTTCAAATTTGGGGCACTGCGCGTGCAATCTAATGTGCCACCAGATAGAAGTGGTGTGTTACTGTTAAGTAGTACTATTCTTATCAGTTTAATCCCTGTTACGTCCCCTATCAGGGGACGTGTATATGGCATCGATTTTAGGAACCGGGAGATGGAAAAAGATGCTTTGTCGGTCCTCCTACTTCAATTTGGGGCACTGCGCATGCAATCTAATGTGCCACCGGATAGGAGTGGTGTGTTAAGTAGTACTATTCTTATCAGTTTAATCCCTGTTATATCCCCTATCAGTGGACGTGTGTATATGGCATCGATTTTAGGAACCGGGAGATGGAAAAAGATACTTGGTCGGTCCTCCTACTTCAAATTTGGGGCACTGCGCGTGCAATCTAATGTGCCACCAGATAGGAGTAGTGTGTTAAGCAGTACTATTCTTATCAGTTTAATCCCTGTTACGTCCCCTATCAGGGGATGTGTATATGGCATCGATTTTAGGAACCGGGAGATGGAAAAAGATGCTTTGTCGGTCCTCCTACTTCAATTTGGGGCACTGCGCATGCAATCTAATGTGCCACCAGATAGGAGTGGTGTGTTAAGTAGTACTATTCTTATCAGTTTAATCCCTGTTATATCCCCTATCAGTGGACGTGTGTATATGGCATCGATTTTAGGAACCGGGAGATGGAAAAAGATGCTTGGTCGGTCCTCCTACTTCAAATTTGGGGCACTGCGCGTGCAATCTAATGTGCCACCAGATAGGAGTAGTGTGTTAAGCAGTACTATTCTTATCAGTTTAATCCCTGTTACGTCCCCTATCAGGGGATGTGTATATGGCATCGATTTTAGGAACCGGGAGATGGAAAAAGATGCTTGGTCGGTCCTCCTACTTCAAATTTGGGGCACTGCGCGTGCAATCTAATGTGCCACCAGATAGAAGTGGTGTGTTACTGTTAAGTAGTACTATTCTTATCAGTTTAATCCCTGTTATGTCTCCTATCAGGGGTCGTGTATATGGCATCGATTTTAGGAACCGGGAGATGGAAAAAGATGCTTTGTCGGTCCTCCTACTTCAAATTTGGGGCACTGCGCATGCAATCTAATGTGCCACCAGATAGGAGTGGTGTGTTAAGTAGTACTATTCTTATCAGTTTAATCCCTGTTATGTCCCCTATCAGTGGATGTGTGTATATGGCATTGATTTTAGGAACCGGGAGATGGAAAAAGATGCTTGGTCGGTCCTCCTACTTCAAATTTGGGGCACTGTGGGTGCAATCTAATGTGCCACCAGATATGAGTGGTGTGTTAAGTAGTTCTATTCTTATCAGTTTAATCCCTGTTACGTCCCCTATCAGGGGATGTGTATATGGCATCGATTTTAGGAACCGGGAGATGGAAAAAGATGCTTGGTCGGACCTATTACAGGTGGCCCTCGTTTTACAACGGTTCAATTTACACCGTTTCAGAATAACAACCTTTTTTTCCAGTCATGTGACTGCTATTGAAAAGCATTGAGAAGTAGTGCATTTATTAAAATAGCCAGTAGGTGTAGCTGTCCGCTTGTGTTGCAGCAAAGCCAAGCAAGCTGAAATTAATCAGTTTAACCAGACCTGAGCTATCGAGCAGATTTCAAAGGAACAAGTTCTTTCTGTCTATAAATCAGTCCAGATTGGAATGCATAAAAAGAACTGTTTGCAGAAAAATGCAAGTGAAGTCTGTGTTGTGTGATTATTTTATTAGGTTTATAATGCTGTTTAGCATTTAAAGTCTTCATTTCAAAGCTTTAAAAATAATGTATTAGGTGTTACTTATGACAATTTTGAGAGGGGCCTGGAACCTATCTCCCACACTTCCCATTGACTTACATTATAAACTGGGTTTCAATTTACAACGGTTTCGATTTACAACCATTCCTTCTGGAACCTAACCCCGACGTAAACTGAGGGCTACCTGTACTTCAAATTTGGGGCACTGTACGTGCAATCTAATGTGCCACCAGATAGGAGTGGTGTGTTAAGTAGTACTATTCCTATCAGTTTAATCCCTGATATGTGCCTTTTTTTTGTTTGGTTTTTGAAGCCACAGTGCAGCACCAGAGGCCAGAAAAATTAGGCATGTACACATGCCTGAAAAATTAGGTATTGTTGCAGTCGCTGCTGTAGCAGCGGCCAGAAAAATTGATGTTTGTTTCCCAGGCAGAAAGTGCCCTAAAACATTGTGGCTTGAACCCTAGTTGGTGGCGGATAAGTCACGCAAGTCATCCGGCATTCAGAGATAAAATACAGCAGCGTGTGGACCATTTTTAGCCCAAGGCAGCTCATCTCATCAGGCCTTTTTTAGTCGAATGTATCACCCACTGTCAGTCCCTTCGGGATCCATCCCTCATTCATCTTAATAAAGGTGAGGTAATCTAGACTTTTTTGAGCTAGGCGACTTCTCTTCTCAGTGACAATACCTCCTGCTGCACTGAAGGTCCTTTCTGACAGGACACTTGAAGCGGGGCAGGCCAGAAGTTCTATCGCAAATTGGGATAGCTCAGGCCACAGGTCAAGCCTGAACACCCAGTCAGTCAAGGGGTTCATCGCTCCTCAGAGTGTCGATATCTGCAGGTAAGGCGAGGTAGTCTGCTACCTGTCGGTTGAGTCGTTCTCTGAGGGTGGACCCCAAAGGGCTGTGGCGATTAGTAGGACTTAAAAAGCTCTGCATGTCCTCCATCAACAACACGTCTGTACAGCGTCCTGTCCTTGCCAGTGTGGTCGTGGGAGGAGGAGGATTAATTTCACCTCTTACCCTGTTAGATTCCCATTGTGCTGTGACATCACCCTTATACGCTGTGTAAAGCACACTTTTTAATTTATTTTGGAACTGCTGCATCCTTTCCGACTTGCGGGAATTCGGTAACATTTCAGGCACTTTATGCTTATACCGGTGGTCTAGTAGCGTGGACACCCAGTACAGGTCGTTCTCCTTCAGTCTTTTTATACGAGGGTCCCTCAACAGGCACGACAGCATGAAAGACCCCATTTGCACAAGGTTGGATGCCGAGCTACTCATGTCCCGTTCCTTGTCTTCAGTTATCTCACTGAAGGTATCTTCTTCCCCCCAGCCACGTACAACACCACGGGTACCAGATAAGTGACAACAAGCACCCTGGGATGCCTGTTGTGGTTGGTTTTCCTCCTTCTCCTCAAAGCCACATTCCTCCTCTGACTCCTCTTCCTCACAATCCTCTTCCAGCGTTGCCGCTGGTCCAGCAAGCGATGCTGATAAGGCTGTTTTTGGTGGTGATGGTGACCACAACTCTTCCTCTTCACGCTCATCTACAGCCTGATCCAGCACTCTTCGCAGCTCCGCAGAGGCTGTCCTAGCACCCCAGTCATACAAATAGACGTTAACGGCTTTTTCTTGTTGGATCAGGCGGTCAAACATTAGGAGTGTTGAATTCCAACGTGTCGGGCTGTCGCAAATCAAGCGCCTCACTGGCATGTTGTTTCGCCGCTGGATATCTGAAAAGTGCACCATGGCCGTGTAGGAACACCTGAAATGGCCACACACCTTCCTGGCCTGCTTCAGGACGTCCTGTAAGCCTGGGTACTTATGCACAAAGCGTTGTACGATCAGATTGCCCAATTTCAATGCCGCCAGCAAATTTCTTCCGTTGTCACTAACCACTTTGTCGATCTCAAGTTGGTGCGGAGTCAGCCATTGATCCACCTGTGCGTTCAGGGCGGACAGGAGTGCTGGTCCGGTGTGACTCTCTGCTTTCATGCAAGTCAACCCCAAGACGTCGTGACACTGCCATATCCGGGATGTGGAATAGTACCTGGGGAGCTGGGGGGTGCCGTTGATGTGGAGCAAGACGCAGCAGCAGAAGAGGACTCAGCCGCGGAGGTTATGGAAGAGGATGGAGTAGGAGGAGTAGAGGAGGTGGCAGCAGGCCTGCCTGCAAGTCATGGCGGTGTCACCAACTCATCTGCAGAGCCACGCATTCCATGCTTGTCAGCCGTCAGCAGGTTTACCCAATGCGCTGGACCCTTGCCCCAACACTGTGTGCCAGACATGCCATTACTTCCTTTTGCACAATCAAGTACAGGTTGAGGATTGCCTTTTGTGCAAAGAAATTTCGGCCGGGTACCTTCCACTGCGGTGTCCCAATAGCTACAAATTTTTGGAACGCCTCAGACTCCACCAGCTTGTATGGTAAAAGCTGGCGGGCTAAGAGTTTAGACAAGCCAGCTGTCAGATGCCGGGCAAGGGGGTGACTTTGTGACATTGGCTTCTTACACTCAAACATGTCCTTGACAGACACCTGACTGTGGGCAGATGAGCAGGAACTGCTCAAGGCGAGACACGGAGTGGCGGATGGTTGAGAGGGGGCAAGGAGGACAGCAGTGGTTGACGTGGCTGAAGATGCTGCACCAGGTGGAGGATGGCGGCTTTGAGTTTGTGTGCTGCTTGTACTCATGTGTTGATCCCATAGGCATTTGTGATGTGCGATCATGTGCCTTCGCAAAGCAGTTGTACCTAGGTGGGTGTTGGACTTCCCACGACTCAGTTTCTTTTGGCACAGGTTGCAAATGGCATCGCTGTTGTCAGAGGCAGAAACACAAAAAAAAATGCCACACTGCTAAGCTCTGCGATGACGGCATTCTGGTGGTGGCAACAGCATGCGTTGATTGGCTTGCTGTCTGGCTGACCCCGGGTGCCGATGCATGCTGTCTGACTGTGCCACTAGCTCCTTGCGATGACCTCCCCCTCCTTCCAACTCGTCTCCTCCTCCTCTCTGTCTCCCCATCTGAACTTTCCCCCTCTTCTTCTTCTCTTCTAGCGGGCACCCACGTGACATCCATGGATGCATCGTCATCATCAACCGCTTCACTTGTATCTGACTAGTCAACAAAGGAAGCAGCAGTGGGTACAACATCATCATCATCCCACCGTACGTCCATGTGTGTAATGCTGCCTGACTGAGACATATCCTTGTTATCTACATCCTCTGGCAATAATGGTTGCGCATCACTATCACTCATTTCTTCCAACTGATGTGTAAATAACTCCTCTGACAGATCAAGTGAAGTGGCTGTGGTGCTAGTGTTGGTGGTGGCGGCAGGTGGGCGAGTGGTAACTTGAGAGGTGCCCGAAGATAAGCTGGAGGAGGATGGTCCGAGCGGAAGCTGTAGAAGATTGGGTGTCCTGTGCTAGCCAGTCAACTACGTCCTCAGAGTCAGAAATGTTTGAGTTTGGGGTACGTGGCCTCTGAACACTGGGCATTATTCTAGGGCCAAAGGGAATCACAGCACCATGAACACGACGGCCCCTGCGGGGTGGCCTGCCTCTGCCTGTCATTTCTTTTTCGATTAGTGGTACTATGCGTTCAAGCTACTGTGACAACAGATATGAGTGGCACTGTGCACTGGCAGAAGTTGGCAGAGTAGACGCTGTAAGCCTGACACACACGCTTGCAGACAAATAACTGCTATTCAATCTATTACAGTCAAAAAACTTGGCAGGCAGGCACTTAAACGCACACGTGTGAAGGAAACTGACTGCTATTATTTAACACAGTGAAAAAAGTGTTGTTTTTTTTTTAAATGTACACTACTGTTACACCAGATATGAGTTGTACTGGGGTGACACTGTGCCCTGGCAGGCACTGAAACGCACACGTGTGAAGGAAACTGACTGCTATTATTTAACACAGTCAAAAAAGTGTTGTTTTTTTTTTAAATGTACACTACTGTTACACCAGATATGAGTTGCACTGGGGTGACACTGCGCCTGGCAGGCAGGCACTGAAATGCACACGTGTGAAGGAAACTGACTGCTATTATTTAACACAGTCAAAAAAGTGTTTTTTTTTTAAAATCTACACTACTGTTACACCAGATATGAGTTGCACTGGGGTGACACTGTGCCCTGGCAGACAGGCACTTAAACGCACATGTGTGAAGGAAACTGACTGCTATTATTTAGCACAGTCAAAAAAGTGTTGTTTTTTTTTTTTTAAATCTACACTACTGTTGCACCAGATATGAGCTGCACTGGGGTGACACTATGCCCTGGCAGACAGGCACTTAAACGCACACGTGTGAAGGAAACTGACTGCTATTATTTAACACAGTCAAAAAAGTGTTGTTTTTTTTTTAAATCTACACTACTGTTACACCAGATATGAGTTGCACTGGGGTGACACTGTGCCCTGGCAGGCAGGCACTTAAACGCACACATGTGAAGGAAACTGACTGCTATTATTTAACACAGTGAAAAAAGTGTTGTTTTTTTTTTAAATGTACACTACTGTTACACCAGATATGAGTTGTACTGGGGTGACACTGTGCCCTGGCAGGCACTGAAACGCACACGTGTGAAGGAAACTGACTGCTATTATTTAACACAGTCAAAAAAGTGTTGTTTTTTTTTTAAATGTACACTACTGTTACACCAGATATGAGTTGCACTGGGGTGACACTGCGCCTGGCAGGCAGGCACTGAAATGCACACGTGTGAAGGAAACTGACTGCTATTATTTAACACAGTCAAAAAAGTGTTTTTTTTTTTAAATCTACACTACTGTTACACCAGATATGAGTTGCACTGGGGTGACACTGTGCCCTGGCAGACAGGCACTTAAACGCACATGTGTGAAGGAAACTGACTGCTATTATTTAGCACAGTCAAAAAAGTGTTGTTTTTTTTTTTTTAAATCTACACTACTGTTGCACCAGATATGAGCTGCACTGGGGTGACACTATGCCCTGGCAGACAGGCACTTAAACGCACATGTGTGAAGGAAACTGACTGCTATTATTTAACACAGTCAAAAAAGTGTTTTTTTTTTTTTTTTTAAATCTACACTACTGTTGCACCAGATATGAGCTGCACTGGGGTGACACTGTGCCCTGGCAGGCAGGCACATAAACGCATACGTGTGAAGGAAACTGACTGCTATTATTTAACACAGTCAAAAAAGTGTTGTTTTTTTTAAATCTACACTACTGTTACACCAGATATGTGTTGCACTGGGGTGACACTGTGCCCTGGCAGGCAGGAACTTAAACGCACACGTGTGAAGGAAAATGACTGCTATTATTTAACACAGTCAAAAAAGTGTTGTTTTTTTTAAATCTACACTACTGTTACACCAGATATGAGTTGCACTGGGGTGACACTGTGTCCTGGCAGGCAGGCACTGAAACGCACACGTGTGAAGGAAACTGACTGCTATTATTTAACACAGTCAAAAAAGTGTTTTTTTTTTAAATCTATACTACTGTTACACCAGATATGAGTTGCACTGGGGTGACACTGTGCCCTGGCAGGCAGGCACTTAAACGCACACGTGTGAAGGAAACTGACTGCTATTATTTAACACAGTCAAAAAAGTGTTGTTGTTTTCAAATCTACACTACTGTTACACCACATATGAGTTACACTGTGCCCTGGCAGGCAGGCACTTAAAAGCACACGTGTGAAGGAAACTGACTGCTATTATTTAACACAGTCAAAATAGTGTTGTTTTTTTTTTTAAATCTACACTACTGTTACACCACATATGAGTTGCACTGGGGTGACACTGTGCCCTGGCAGACAGGCACTTAAACGCACACGTGTGAAGGAAACTGACTGCTATTATTTAACACAGTCAGAAAAGTGTTGTTTTTTTTTTAAATCTACACTACTGTTACACCAGATATGAGTGGCACAGGGGTGACACTGTGCCCTGGCAGACAGGCACTTAAACGCACACGTGTGAAGGAAACTGACTGCTATTATTTAACACAGTCAAAAAAGTGTTGTTTTTTTAAATCTACACTACTGTTACACCAGATATGAGTTGCACTGGGGTGACACTGTGCCCTGGCAGGCAGGCACTTAAACGCACACGTGTGAAGGAAACTGACTGCTATTATTTAACACAGTCAAAAAAGTGTTGTTTTTTTTTTAAATCTACACTACTGTTACACCAGATATGAGTTGCACTGGGGTGACACTGTGCCCTGGCAGGCAGGCACTTAAACGCACACATGTGAAGGAAACTGACTGCTATTATTTAACACAGTCAAAAAAGTGTTGTTTTTTTTTTAAATCTACACTACTGTAACACCAGATATGAGTTGCACTGGGGTGACACTGTGCCCTGGTAGGCAGGCACCTAAACGCATACATGTGAAGGAAACTTGCTGCTATTATTTAACACAGTCAAAAAAGTGTTTTTTTTTTTTTTAAATCAACACTACTGTTACACCAGATATGAGTTGCACTGGGGTGACACTGTGCCCTGGCAGGTAGGCACTTAAATGCACACGTGTGAAGGAAACTGACTGCTATTATTTAACACAGTCAAAAAAGTGTTTTTTTTTTTTTTTTAATCTACACTACTGTTGCACCACATATGAGTTGCACTGGGGTGACACTGTGCCCTGGCAGGCAGGCACTTAAACGGACACGTGTGAAGGAAACTGACTGCTATTATTTAACACAGTCAAAAAAAGTGGTTTTTTTTTTTAAATCTACACTACTGTTACACCAGATATGAGTTGCACTGGGGTGACACTGTGCCCTGGCAGGCAGGCACCTAAACGCACATGTGTGAAGGAAACTGACTGCTATTATTTAACACAGAAAAAAAAGTGTTGTTTTTTTTTAATCTACACTACTGTTACACCAGATATGAGTGGCACTGGGGTAACACTGTGCCCTGGCAGGCAGGCACTTAAACGGACACGTGTGAAGGAAACTGACTGCTATTATTTAACACAGTCAAAAAAAGTTTTTTTTTTTTTAAATCTACACTACTGTTACACCAGATATGAGTTGCACTGGGGTGACACTGTGCCCTGGCAGGCAGGCACTTAAACGCACACGTGTGAAGGAAAATAACTGCTATTATTTAACAAAGTCAAAAAAGTGTTGTTTTTTTTTTAAATCTACACTACTGTTACACCAGATATGAGTTGCACTGGGGTGACACTGTGTCCTGGCAAGCAGGCACTGAAACACACACGTGTAAAGGAAACTGACTGCTATTATTTAACACAGTCAAAAAAGTGTTGTTTTTTTTTAACATCTACACTACTGTTACACCAGATATGAGTTGCACTGGGGTGACACTGTGCCCTGGCAGGCAGGCACTTAAACGCACACATGTGAAGGAAACTGACTGCTATTATTTAACACAGTCAAAAAAGTGTTGTTTTTTTAAAATCTACACTACTGTTAGACCAAATATGAGTTGCACTGGGGTGACACTGTGCCCTGGCAGGCAGGCACTTAAACGCACACGTGTGAAGGAAACTGACTGCTATTATTTAACACACTCAAAAAAGTGTTGTTTTTTTAAATCTACACTACTGTTACACCAGATATGAGTTGCACTGGGGTGACACTGAGCCCTGGCAGGCAGGCACTTAAAAGCACACGTGTGAAGGAAACTGACTGCTATTATTTAACACAATCAAAAAAGTGTTGTTTTTTTTAAATCTACACTACTGTTACACCAGATATGAGTTGCACTGGGGTGACACTGTGCCCTGGCAGGCAGGCACTTAAACGCACACGTGTGAAGGAAACTGGCTGCTATTATTTAACACAGTCAAAAAAGTGTTGTTGTTTTTTTTAAATCTACACTACTGTTACACCAGATATGAGTGGCACAGGGGTGACACTGTTCCCTGGCAGACAGGCACTTAAACGCACACGTGTGAAGGAAACTGACTGCTATTATTTAACACAGTCAAAAAAGTGTTGTTTTTTTAAATCTACACTACTGTTACACCAGATATGAGTTGCACTGGGGTGACACTGCGCCCTGGCAGGCAGGCACTGAAACGCACACGTGTAAAGGAAACTTGACCCCTCTAATAGGTACTTCCATCAATAATGACACAACACATAATATGGGTTACAAAGGCCGCAGCTTTTTATTTAAACTTTTTAACATATAACCATAAATATATATAACCATAAATAATTGAACATTAAATACCCCCAGCCAGTGCTTGCCCCCATAGCATATACATTTACCCGCTACCATTTTCCTACTCCTCTCCTTAAAACCGGAGGTACCCATATAAATGCTATTCCATACAGCAAGCACTCCGCCAAGCTGCGACAAAGATATCCCCTTTACAGGTAGGGAGGGCGGGAGCTTTCTTCCACACTTAGCCTCTGTTCACAAGTTTTGGCACTCTTTCTGGGACCTCCCCCTCCTTTTATAACCTATCCTAGCCCCACCTCGCTACCCTTAGCCACCCCCACCTAACACTCACAGCTCTGTCACACCTATACAGGGGTCAAATGCCCTTCCCCTGCATAGGTGCTGTCCAGGGCTTCCTTGACCCCTCTAATAGGTACTTCCATCAATAATGACACAACAAATAATATGGGTTACAAAGGCCGCAGCTTTTTATTTAAACTTTTTAACATATAACCATAAATATATATAACCATAAATAATTGAACATTAAATACCCCCAGCCAGTGCTTGCCCCCAAAGCATATCCATTTACCCGCTACTATTTTCCTACTCCTCTCCTTAAAACCGGAGGTACCCATATAAATGCTATTCCATACAGCAAGCACTCCGCCACAGGCAAGGCCTACCGCCGCGCCCCGCCAACCACATCCAAGGCCTTTGCAACCAATTCCTTCACATTAAAATTGAACAAGTGTAAACCGACTTCGTTCAAGTGAACTCCATCCTTCAGGAAAAAACATCTTCCTGACTCCCCTTCAAACTCCACATGTCGTAAAGACAGCCCCCCTACCCCTTTTATAAAACCAATCATCATCCTATTCACTTTCCTCCTTGATGCCTCCAATTTTTTGCCATCCCAAGCTGCCCTCCAGTACACCCTTGGCTCAATCTCAGACCATAAAACCAACAAATGTGGAAATAATGTGAGCAACCTCTTCACATCCCTTTTCATCGCATCCACTAAATCCTTTTGGGACCTGGAGCCCAAATCATTACCCCCCAAAGTGTATCAACAGAATATCTGGAGGGCAGAACAACCTAGCATATTGTACAACATTTATAACTAACTGGTTCCACCTCATTCCTCTGACTCCAAACCACCTGATGCTGACTGCAGCCGACGGGAACCCCATTTGGACCCCTTCCTCTCTAACCAGCGCCGCCTTCCTAGCCCAGTAGATATAGGAATGACCTATCAGCCAGCACTGAAGTGGACCTGAAATGAAACAACAAACATTACTAGACTAAGGCAGGTCTAACATAGGAAACATACCTATTAGATGCCCACCGCCCAATCCTCTTAATCCCTTCCACTCCCAATCCCAATGCATACGCCTCAGTGGCCGCCCCAATACGGAAGGAATGAGTACCGAAGTCTTTTGGGTTCAGGCCGCTCATCCCCAACCCCTGCCTGAAGATAGCCTGAAATTGGAACAGTGACAGAGATGACCCATCGTTATGCACAAACAAGGGGCCCATCCCCGTAGGTCTTACCACAAGCAAGTCCTGAATGGCCTTCACTGGGCAACAAGGGCCCCCCATAGCCTTCAAAACAATCTGCACCCCTTTTCCCAACTGGTCTGTCTTGGATTTCCTCAGCCAGATCAACAGCCTATCCACTTCCACTACCACGTCAGACCTCTGCATCCCCCTTTTATCCTTCCTATTCCTACCCACCAGCTCTGAAACCCTGAAAGCCCCGAAAAAGGCCACCACAAACACCGCTCGAAACAACACCCTTCCATACTCGGATCTGCAAATTCCAGGTAGCGCCTCCACCACCCCTCGCAGCACGGCAAACATCACCGGCCTCCTCCCGTCTGCCCCTGGTCGCCCTCTACACAAACTTCGGGCCGCCAGCCGCACCAAGAAATGCTTAGACACATCCTCCCACCCCATCAACTGGAATAAAAATGCCATAGCCGCCAAACGCCTTCTCACCATGGACCTAGATATTCCTTCCTCCCTCCATTCCTGCATCCATTCTAGCAGAGCCTGTCGTCTCCCTGCTGTAGACTCCGCAGCTCTCATCACCCGCGGCCTTGAGGCCCAAAGCTCCCATACCTGCGTATATGCCCTCCATGTCCTCGGCACTAAAGCTCCCTTTATCATCTCCATCAGGTCGGCAACGCTATGTCCCACAGATCGTCCGGACACTGCTCCCCATTGAACTCCGCCTCCGGGGCCAGCCGATAGAACCGATCCCACTGCAAACGGGAAAGAGCGTCAGCAATCTCATTTTTCTTTCCCGGAACATGCACAGCTCTAAACAAGACATTGCATTGCATACATTTGAGTACAAATACCCTCAACACTCGCACCACCGGGGGGGAAGCTGCAGACAACCTATTTAACGCCATCACCACCCCCATATTGTCCGAATGAAACGTTACCCTTCTATTGGCCAGCTGCGTCGGCCACACCTGTAATGCTACCACTAAAGGAAACAATTCCAGAAGAACCAAGTTCTTAGTCAAATTCAAGTCCCTCCATTCCTTAGGCCACTGCCCCACACACCATTTCCCATTTAAGTATGCCCCAAAACCAATTGCTCCTGAAGCATCCGTAAACAGATCCAAATCCACACTACTGCCTTACTCTTGCACCATCGCTCTCCCATTGAAGTCCCGTAAGAACTCACGCCATACCCTTAGGTCCTCCTTGAGCTCTTTTTTCAACCTGACCCGATGAAAAGGCTCTTTCACTCCCACCGTTGCCTGTGACAAGCTCCTCAGGAAAACCCTCCCCACCGGGATGATCTTGCAAGCAAAGTTGAGCTTTCCTATCAGCGACTGGAGCTCCCTCAGTTTTAGCTTCTGCTGCCCAAGCACCCCATCAATCGTGTCCACCAAATCCACTATTTTGTCCTCTGGTAACCTGCATTCCATCTGGATAGCATCAATTTCAATCCCCAAAAACCTCAAGCACGTCACCGGGCCCTCCGACTTCTCTTCGGCCACTGGGATCCCGAACTCCCCAGCTACCCGCATGAACGTTATCATCAGGTGCTCGCAGACTCTGGACCCCTCCGGGCCCACAAACAAAAAATCGTCCAAATAGTGCACCACTGATTTGGAACCCGCCACCTGGCATACTACCCATTCCACAAAGCGGCTAAACGTTTCAAAATAGAAACACGAAATTGAACACCCCATTGGGAGGCACAAATCCACGAAGAAAGAATAGTCAAATACACAACCTAGCAAATGGTGACACCTAGGGTGCACCGGCAACAGGCCGATTCCACATCCACCTTGGCCAATAACGCCCCTTTTCCCGCCTGCCGGACCAAATCCACCGCCCTATCAAACGACGCATACCGGACTGCTGTCAACTCTGGGTCGATCCTATCATTAACCGAATCCCCTTTTGGGTAGGACAGATGATGGATCATTCTGTATTGCCCCGGGGCTTTCTTTGGCACAACCCCCAACGGCGAAACTCTTAGATTCTCCAAGGGCCTCACCTTAAAGGGGCCCGCCATCCTACCCAACGCCACCTCCTTCGTCAATTTGCCCCTCACAATTTCAGGAAATTCCCTAGCCGATTTTAAGTTACCCGGAATCCCAGACCCCGACCCCTCCCGAAAAGGAATCCAAAACCCCGAACTGAACCCTGATAACAACAACTCGGCATCCCTCCTCCTCGTTCCCCCTCCCCTAGCGAACCGGTCTAACCATGGGACCATCTTTACGACCTTCACTGGTGTCCGAGCCCGGAACAGCCACTTCCCCTGCTCTAGCTGGTATCCGCCCCCTCTTGAAGCACTTCGAGAATGAATGTGTCCCTCCACACCCCGAGCATTCATGTTTGTACTTACATGCCCCTCCGAAACGACACTGCCCGTCGATAAATTGGAAACACAGTCCCTTCCGGAGGGCCACTGCTGCTGACGATCCTGCCCCACCCGTGTTTGTTCCTGCCCCACGAAAGGACTGCCCTCCTCGAAGTGGCGTCATCATCTCCAACCATATGCCCATGTCGCGATCGTCCCACTTCATATCCGGACGTACCGCGATCCGCTGTCGGAACTGCTCGTCGTACTTCCACCACGCCATGCCTCCATATGTCCAGTGAGCAGCCGAGATCTCATCATAATAGCAGAACAAAGCTGAGCCCTGTTCCGGGTATTTTTGGGCGGTCACACTGGCCAGGATACAGAAAGCCCGGGACCAATTTGAAAACGTCTTTGGCAGTTTTCGATACCTCTTCTTCCTCTCTTCTTCCTCTTTCTTCCCTTGTTCCCCTTTTGGATCCTCTTTAATTTCCACGAACTGCTCCAGGGGCAGCAGCGAAAAAATTTCCAAAAATTCCCTTTTCCAGATCTTATCTTTGATCTCCTGTGTTAGATGGATGCCTAAAGGCCCAATCGTGCACAAGCATGGCCTGCTCATGGCAACTTCAGCTACCTTGATAACCTCTCCTCCTGTCCCACTCACCCCTGCCGGGGCCGCTCCCGCCCCCTGTGCCCCAGCGGTTTGACCCCCCTGCTGCCCACACACCCCAGCCAACCCTAGAGCCCCGCTGCACTGCCTCTCCACCTGAGCCACTAGATCCTTCAAACCCTGCAACAGTACCGCATTCACAGCCCCAGTCCCTGTAGTATTAGCCACTGCAGTGTTAACCCCGATCCCAGGCTCCTCACCTGCCGCCCTTGGAGCCGTAATTGGCTGGTCCGGTGCCACTGGGTCTGTCCCCCGCGTTCCTTCCTCTGATCTGCCTGCAGTCACCCTGACTGTCTCCCTTCTTCTCGCTGGCGACCTTGTCCTCCTTCTATCCCTGTCGTCATCCCGCCGTCTCCTTGGTGACCTGTTCAGCCTGCCCCACGAAGGGGACGAGTGGGATGTCCTGCTCCTCTGTCCCCTCACTGGAGAACGTGACCTTGACCGCCTGCGAAGAAAGCACAACCTCAGAACCAGCCCTACCAGGCCGTCCCATTCCAGTCCCTACCCTGCCATCCTCCCCTCCATGCCTCCTGCTCGTGTCCAGGCTACCGCCTGCCCCCACCTCAGCCCTCTCTCTGGCAGCCCCAGGTGCCCACATTTGTAACAGCTGAGCCAAAGCCCTCATGTCCCCTACCTGGTCCGCCATGTCTGGTCCTTCTTCCAAGGCCCCTCCTTGGCCTTCTTCGTCGAATTCGTTATAGGAATCCCCCAAGAATATGGTGTCCATATCCATGTCATTGAAGTCTAAATGCGCCTCAAGCGGCGCCTGCCTGCCAGGCCCGCCGTCACTGGTCCCGGGAAGCTCTGGAGAAAGGATAAGAGGAGGAGAGACAGCCAACATCAGTGCTACCACACCACAGATTGAAACCCAACGACCCCCCCACCCCAACCGCCGACACTGAATGATGGATGATGGGGGGGGTGAAAGGAAAAAGGGGGGGGGGAAGGAAGGGGGGGGTAAAAGGAAGAGAGGGGGTGAGGGGGTGGGGGGGTAAGCGGAAGGGGTGGGGGGGAAGGAAGATGGGGGGGGAAGGTGTCAGGTGATGGCGAAGCCCTGGGTGCAATATGTCTGGTTTAATGTCTCACATAAGCTAACCGTGCAATTGGGCTTGTGATTGTTCAGGGACCGAAATGAATCGACACATTATTTTACTTGCTAGCAGTTTCCCATATACGCTATCAGAGCACTGAGTAACCTTAGGCTTATGGGCAGGAAGTCAGAAAGAGAAATCTGTTAAGATGCATCCTGCTAAAGCTAATTGAAAAAATTGTTGGGGATTCTCCTATTGGGCCTTATCTACGCCCCCCCCCCCGCCACGTGGCCCCACCCAAGCACATCCCTCAACTTGGGCCTTATCCCCGGCCAGCACTGAGGCGTATCAAATGTCCCCCCCCCCCATTACTGGCCGCATTACCGGCCCCCAGCGGAATTACCCCCACTAATATCTGGGCCTTATCCCCGGCCCTTACTTTGCTTTACACCTATGGCCTAATCCTGGCCTTACCCAAGGCCCTCCCCGTCTCCCAAAGTCCCCGCTGCCTCCTGGGCGGGCCTCCGACCCTCCCCGCACCTCCCCCCAACCTCCGCAGGGCCCCGTGCCCGGCCCTCTGACCGTGGCCACATTCCCCAACTTAGGCCTCCCGGCCGTCATCTGGCCCCCCCAGGCCTGCCACCGCACTTGTGCCTCACTCTCCTCCAGCCTCCTAACTACTTACCTCCGTCCTCAATGCATGTTGTCCCCTTCGTCTTCCGCTTCTGCTTCCCTCCGCGGGCCGCGCCTCCTCTGGCCCCACTATTGACCGGATCGCCAGCCTCCTGCGCCAGCCCAGGCCTCCGTGCGGGCCAAGCCGGCGTCGATGTCCTGCTCCTCCGACTCACCGGCTCCCCAGGTGATGTCACCTCCGCGTTTCTGCTGCGCAGGCTTCTGCCTCTCGCAGCGTTACCGCTACACAGCTCCGGACTGAGCCTCTCAGGCGGCTTGGCCCTCCTCACCGGCCGGCCCTGAGGAGGCCGTGGTGTCCTGCCTCTCGTCGTCTCGACCTCCGCTATCGGAGCAGCCCCTGCCTTCCGGAGCTGCTCCAGCACCCAGTCCGCACCCCTGGCTTGGGCCAGGGCCTCCACCGCTGCTACTATGTCCCGATTCGCCATGATGCAGAAGGTAAGTGTGCAACAAAGCTAGCTTTCTTCCACACTTACCCTCTGTTCACAAGTTTTGGCGCTCTTTCTGGGACCTCCCCCTCCTTTTATAACCTATCCTAGCCCCACCTCGCTACCCTTAGCCACCCCCACCTAACACTCACAGCTCTGTCACACCTATACAGGGGTCAAATGCCCTTCCCCTGCATAGGTGCCGTCCAGGGCTTCCTGACTGCTATTATTTAACACAGTCAAAAAAGTGTTGTTTTTTTTTTAAATCTACACTACTGTTACACCAGATATGAGTTGCACTGGGGTGACACTGTGCCCTGGCAGACAGGCACTTAAACGCACACGTGTGAAGGAAACTGACTGCTATTATTTAACACAGTCAAAAAAGTGTTGTTGTTTTTTTTTAAATCTACACTACTGTTGCACCAGATATGAGCTGAACTGGGGTGACACTATGCCCTGGCAGGCAGGCACTTAAACGCACACGTGTGAAGGAAACTGACTGCTATTATTTAACACAGTCAAAAAAGTGTTGTTTTTTTAAATCTACACTACTATTACACCAGATATGAGTTGCAATGGGGTGACACTGTGCCCTGGCAGGCAGGCAGGCACTTAAACGCACACGTGTGAAGGAAACTGACTGCTATTATTTAACACAGTCAAAAAAGTGTTTTGTTTTTTTTAAATCTACACTACTGTTACACCAGATATGAGTTGCACTGGGGTGACACTGTGCCCTGGCAGGCAGGCACTTAAAAGCACACATGTGAAGGAAACTGACTGCTATTATTTAACACAGTCAAAAAAGTTTTTTTTTTTTTTAAATCTACACTACTTTTACACCAGATATGAGTTGCACTGGGGTGACACTGTGCCCTGGCAGGCAGGCACCTAAACGCACATGTGTGAAGGAAACTGACTGCTATTATTTAACACAGTCAAAAAAGTGGGTTTTTTTTTATTTTTTTAAACTACACTACTGTTACACCACATATGAGTTGCACTGGGGTGACACTGTGCCCTGGCAGGCAGGCACCTAAATGCACATGTGTGAAGGAAACTGACTGCTATTATTTAACACAGAAAAAAAAGTGTTGTTTTTTTTTTTTTTAAATCTACACTACTGTTACACCAGATATGAGTGTCACTGGGGTGACACTGTGCCCTGGCAGGCAGGCACTTAAACGGACACGTGTGAAGGAAACTGACTGCTATTATTTAACACAGTCAAAAAAGTGGGTTTTTTTTTAAATCTACACTACTGTTACACCAGATATGAGTTGCACTGGAGTGACACTATGCCCTGGCAGGCAGGCACTTAAACGCACACGTGTGAAGGAAAATGACTGCTATTATTTAACACAGTTAAAAAAGTGTTGTTTTTTTTAAATCTACACTACTGTTACACCAGATATGAGTTGCACTGGGGTGACACTGTGTCCTGGCAGGCAGGCACTGAAACGCACACGTGTGAAGGAAACTGACTGTTATTATTTAACACAGTCAAAAAAGTTGTTTTTTTTTTTAAATCTACACTACTGTTACACCAGATATAGGTTGCAATGGGGTGACACTGTGCCCTGGCAGGCAGGCACTTAAACGCACACGTGTGAAGGAAACTGACTGCTATTATTTAACACAGTCAAAAAAGTGTTGTTTTTTTAAATCTACACTACTGTTACACCAGATATAGGTTGCAATGGGGTGACACTGTGCCCTGGCAGGCAGGCACTTAAACGCACACGTGTGAAGGAAACTGACTGCTATTATTTAACACAGTCAAAAAAGTGTTGTTTTTTTTTTTTTTAAATCTACACTACTGTTACACCAGATATGAGTTGCACTGGGGTGACACTGTGCCCTGGCAGGCAGGCACTTAAACGCACACATGTGAAGGAAACTGACTGCTATTATTTAACACAGTCATAAAAGTGGGGATTTTTTTTAAGTCTACACTACTATTACACCAGATATGAGTTGCACTGGGGTGACACTGTGCCCTGGCAGGCATGCACTTAAACGCACACGTGTGAAGGAAACTGACTGTTATTATTTAACACAGTCAAAAAAGTGTTGTTTTTTTAAATCTACACTACTGTTACACCAGATATAGGTTGCAATGGGGTGACACTGTGCCCTGGCAGGCAGGCACTTAAACGCACACGTGTGAAGGAAACTGACTGCTATTATTTAACACAGTCAAAAAAGTGTTGTTTTTTTAAATCTACACTACTGTTACACCAGATATAGGTTGCAATGGGGTGACACTGTGCCCTGGCAGGCAGGCACTTAAACGCACACGTGTGAAGGAAACTGACTGCTATTATTTAACACAGTCAAAAAAGTGTTGTTTTTTTTTTTTTTAAATCTACACTACTGTTACACCAGATATGAGTTGCACTGGGGTGACACTGTGCCCTGGCAGGCAGGCACTTAAACGCACACATGTGAAGGAAACTGACTGCTATTATTTAACACAGTCATAAAAGTGGGGATTTTTTTTAAGTCTACACTACTATTACACCAGATATGAGTTGCACTGGGGTGACACTGTGCCCTGGCAGGCATGCACTTAAACGCACACGTGTGAAGGAAACTGACTGCTAATATTTAACACAGTCAAAAAAGTGTTGTTTTTTTTTTTAAATCTACACTACTGTTACACCAGATATGAGTTGCACTGGGGTGACACTGTGCCCTGGCAGGCACTAAAACGCAAACGTGTGAAGGAAACTGACTGCTATTATTTAACACAGTCAAGAAAGTGTTGTTTTTTTTTTTTAAATCTACACTACTGTTACACCAGATATGAGTTGCACTGGGGTGACACTCTGCCCTGGCAGGCAGGCACTTAAACGCACACGTGTGAAGGAAACTGACTGCTATTATTTAACACAGTCAAAAAAGTGTTGTTGTTTTTTTAAATCTACACTACTGTTACACCACATATGAGTTGCACTGGGGTGACACTGTGCCCTGGCAGGCAGGCACTTAAACGCACACGTGTGAAGGATACTGACTCCTATTATTTAACACAGTCAAAAAAGTGTTGTTTTTTTTTTAAATCTACACTACTGTTACACCAGATATGAGTGGCACTTGGGTGACACTGTGCCCTGGCAGGCAGGCACTTAAACGGACACGTGTGAAGGAAACTGATTGCTATTATTTAAGACAGTCAAAAAAGTGTTTTTTTGTTTTTTTAAAACTACACTACTGTTACACCAGATATGAGTTGCACTGGGGTGACACTGTGCCCTGGCAGGCAGGCACTTAAACGCACACGTGTGAAGGAAACTGACTGCTATTATTTAACACAGTCAAAAAAGTGTTGATTTTTAAATCTACACTATTGTTACACCAGATATGAGTTGCAATGTGGTGACACTGTGCCCTGGCAGGCAGGCACTTAAACGCACACGTGTGAAGGAAACTGACTGCTATTATTTAACACAGTCAAAAAAGTGTTTTTTTTTTTTTAAAATCTACACTACTGTTACACCAGATATGAGTTGCACTGGGGTGACACTGTGCCATGGCAGGCAGGCACCTAAATGCACACGTGTGAAGGAAACTGACTGCTATTATTTAACACAGTCAAAAAAGTGTTGTTTTTTTATATCTACACTACTGTTACACCAGATATGAGTTGCACTGGGGTGACACTGTGCCCTGGCAGGCAGGCACTGAAACGCACACGTGTGAAGGAAACTGACTGCTATTATTTAACACAATCAAAAAAGTGTTTTTTTTTTAAATCTACACTACTGTTACACCAGATATGAGTGGCACAGGGGTGACACTGTGCCCTGGCAGGCAGGCACTTAAACGCACACGTGTGAAGGAAACTGACTGCTATTATTTAACACAGTCAAAAAAGTGTTGTTTTTTTAAATCTACACTACTATTACACCAGATATGAGTTGCAATGGGGTGACACTGTGGCCTGGCAGGCAGGCACTTAAACGCACACGTGTGAAGGAAACTGACTGCTATTATTTAAAGGAGGGACAGTATACTGTAAAATTGTTTTTCCCTTAATGCGTTTGCAATTGCTTTTTTTACCAACTGCAGAGTAAAAAATGTATGAAAATTAGCTTTTTAAGGTTTATTTCTGTATATTAAAGCTCTGATTTTGTGTTTTGAAGCCACAGCCTAATAAAATAGGTTGAGCTTGTAGGTATAATCAGATCTCATTACTGTATCACATTGTGCACATATACCTGCTTCTTTATCTTATATCTGTCTTTAAAACAATCACCAATACTTTGAGAGAACAATGGAAAATCAACATATTATTACCTTATCTCTGCTTTATCACACTGGGAGTGTAATTTCTTCTGCTGGCTTTGTTTACATAGCTTATCTATAGCTGGTACGTGCGGCCACAAACTTTCAGAATAGGTGGGGATACCACATGCTAAATTAGCTATTTCAAATGCCAATATAAGGGTAAAGGAGCTACTTGTAAACAATTTAATACACGCCAGCAGGTAAAGTGGATCATTGGGAACAAATTAAAGGGGAGAAATTTTTTGAGTAAACTGTCCCTTTAACACAGTCAAAAAAGTGTTTGTTTTTTTAAATCTACACTACTGTTACACCAGATATGAGTTGCACTGGGGTGACACTGTCCCCTGGCAGGCAGGCACTTAAACGCACACATGTGAAGGAAACTGACTGCTATTATTTAACACAGTCAAGAAAGTGTTGGTTTTTTTTTTAAATCTACACTACTGTTACACCAGATATGAGTTGCACTGGGGTGACACTGTGCCCTGGCAGGCACTTAAACGCACACGTGTGAAGGAAACTGACTGCTATTATTTAACACAGTCAAGAAAGTGTTGGTTTTATTTTTAAATCTACACTACTGTTACACCAGATATGAGTTGCACTGGGGTGACACTGTGCCCTATCAGGCAGGCACTTAAACGCACACGTGTGAAGGAAACTGACTGCTATTATTTAACACAGTCAAAAAAGTGTTTTTTTTTTTAAATCTACACTACTGTTACACCAGATATGAGTTGCACTGGGGTGACACTGTGCCCTGGCAGGCAGGCACTTAAACGCACACGTGTGAAGGAAACTGACTGCTATTATTTAACACAGTCAAAAAAGTGTTGTTTTTTTTTTTAAATCTACACTACTGTTACACCAGATATGAGTTGCACTGGGGTGACACTGTGCCCTGGCAGGCAGGCACTTAAACGCACACGTGTGAAGGAAACTGACTGCTATTATTTAACACAGTCAAAAAAGTGTTGTTTTTTTTTTAAATCTACACTACTGTTACACCAGATATGAGTTGCACTGGGGTGACACTGTGCCCTGGCAGGCAGGCACTTAAACGCACACGTGTGAAGGAAACTGACTGCTATTATTTAACACAGTCAAAAAAGTGTTGTTTATTTTAAATCTACACTACTGTTACACCAGATATGAGTTGCACTGGGGTGACACTGTGCCATGGCAGGCAGGCACCTAAACGCACACGTGTGAAGGAAACTGACTGCTATTATTTAACACAGTCAAAAAAGTGTTTTTTTTTTTTAAATCTACACTACTGTTACACCAGATATGAGTTGCACTGGGGTGACACTGTGCCCTGGCAGGTAGGCACTTAAACGCACACGTGTGAAGGAAACTGACTGCTATTATTTAACACAGTCAAAAAAGTGTTGTTTTTTTTAAATCTACACTACTGTTACACCAGATATGAGTTGCACTGGGGTGACACTGTGCCCTGGCAAGCAGGCACTTAAACGCACACGTGTGAAGGAAACTGACTGCTATTATTTAACACAGTCAAAAAAGTTTTTGTTTTTTTAAATCTACACTTCTGTTACACCAGATATGAGTGGCACTGGGGTGACACTGTGTCCTGGCAGGCAGGCACTTAAACGGACACGTGAAAGGAAACTGACTGCTATTATTTAACACAGTCAAAAAAGTGTTGTTTTTTTAAATCTACACTACTGTTACACCAGATATGAGTTGCAATGGGGTGACACTGTGGCCTGGCAGGCAGGCACTTAAACGCACACGTGTGAAGGAAACTGACTGCTATTATTTAACACAGTCAAAAAAGTGTTTGTTTTTTTTAAATCTACACTACTGTTACACCAGATATGAGTTGCACTGGGGTGACACTGTCCCCTGGCAGGCAGGCAGGCACTTAAACGCACACATGTGAAGGAAACTGACTGCTATTATTTAACACAGTCAAAAAAGTGTTGTTTTTTTTTTTAAATCTACACTTCTGTTACACCAGATATGAGTTGCACTGGGGTGACACTGTGCCCTGGCAGGCACTTAAACGCACACCTGTGAAGGAAACTGACTGCTATTATTTAACACAGTCAAGAAAGTGTTGTTTTTTTTTTTTAAATCTACACTACTGTTACACCAGATATGAGTTGCACTGGGGTGACACTGTGCCCTATCAGGCAGGCACTTAAACGCACACGTGTGAAGGAAACTGACTGCTATTATTTAACACAGTCAAAAAAGTGTTGTTTTTTTTTAAATCTACACTACTGTTACACCAGATATGAGTTGCACTGGGGTGACACTGTGCCCTGGCAGGCAGGCACTTAAACGCACACGTGTGAAGGAAACTGACTGCTATTATTTAACACAGTCAAAAAAGTGTTGTTTTTTTTTTAAATCTACACTACTGTTACACCAGATATGAGTTGCACTGGGGTGACACTGTGCCCTGGCAGGCAGGTACTTAAACGCACACGTGTGAAGGAAACTGACTGCTATTATTTAACACAGTCAAAAAAGTGTTTTTTTTTTTTTAAATCTACACTACTGTTACACCAGATATGAGTTGCACTGGGGTGACACTGTGCCCTGGCAGGCAGGCACCTAAACGCACACGTGTGAAGGAAACTGACTGCTATTATTTAACACAGTCAAAAAAGTGTTGTTTTTTTTTTAAATCTACACTACTGTTACACCAGATATGAGTTGCACTGGGGTGACACTGTGCCCTGGCAGGTAGGCACTTAAACGCACACGTGTGAAGGAAACTGACTGCTATTATTTAACACAGTCAAAAAAGTGTTGTTTTTTTTAAATCTACACTACTGTTACACCAGATATGAGTTGCACTGGGGTGACACTGTGCCCTGGCTGGCAGGCACTTAAACGCACACATGTGAAGGAAACTGACTGCTATTATTTAACACAGTCAAAAAAGTTTTTTTTTTTTTTTTAAATCTACACTACTGTTACACCAGATATGAGTGGTGGCACTGGCAAGTGGCACAGTATACGCTGTGAGCCTGACACACACGCTGGCAGGCAGGCAACTGCAATTAGATTACACAGTAAAAAAAAAAATCAGCCCTAAAAAGGGCTTTTTGGGGTGCTGTCCTTACAGCAGAGATCAGATGAGTCCTTCAGGACTGTAGTGGACACTGAATACACTAGCCTAGCTATAGATTTCCCTTCTAAATCAGCAGCAGCTACACTGTCCCTCCTCTCACTAACAATGTAGCTTCCGAATGAATCTAAAATGGATGCTGTCCAGGAGGTAGGAGTGTCTGGGAGGGAGGGTCTGCTGCTGATTGGCTGGAATGTGCCTGCTGACTGTGAGGTACAGGGTCAAAGTATTACTCAATGATGACGAATAGGGGGCGGATCAAACATCGCATATGTTCGCCCGCCGCGGCGAACGCGAACATGCTATGTTCACCGGGAACTATTCGCCGGCGAACAATTCACTACATCACTACTCGGGATGGATGCCTGTGGCTTATGCATCTAGGGCATTGACAGATACTGAAATAACATATGCTCAAATGGAAAAAGAAACACTGGGACTAGTTTACGGATGTGAAAAAATTCATGTTTATTTGTATGGGAGAGTATTTTCAGCAGAAACTGATCACAAACCTTTGATTCACATCTACCAAAAGGGCTTGATAGATGTACCTCCAAGAATTCAACGTTTGTTGCTGAGACTTCAAAGGTATGACTTCACCTTGTATTTTATACCTGACAAGGAGTTGGTGGTAGCGGATGCTCTGTCACGAGCTTATTTACCATTTAACAATGAGGACTTACAGTTGCAGAAAGAGGTGACTGTTCACGTCAATCTGATCTTGAAGACAGCCCCGTTTAGTTATGCAATGTGGGCAACAATAGAACAGGCTACAGAAACAGATGCTCTTTAAGTCAAGTGAAGAAAGCAGTTTCTAGTGGCAAATCTAAGACACTAATGCCATCACTGTATAGACCATACATTTCTGAAATTTCTTTGATAAAAGGGGTACTTTTGAAAGGACAAAAGATAATTGTACCAGCGAGTTTGCAAAGTCAAATACTGAAAAGACTACATGAAGGTCATTCAGGTATAGAAAAGACAAAAAGACGAGCTAGAGACATTTTGTACTGGCCAAACATGAATGAAAACATTGAGACAATGATCACTCAATGCCGGACTTGCCAAAAATTCAGACCTCAGTTACCTAAAGATCCTATACTGGATAAAGACTTCCCGTTGGCACCCTGGAAAAAATTAGGAATGGACTTGTTTGTTTTCAAAAATCAGCATTATATCTTAGTAATGGATTACTTCTCTAATTACCAAGAGATAGCATTACTGGAAGATGAATCAGCAAGTAAAGTGATCAAAAAAGTAAAAGCAATTTTGGCGAGACATGGCATTCCAAGAGTAATAATATCAGACAATGGTCCTCAATTCAATTGTAGAGAGTTTAGGGTTTTTGCCAGTACCTATGAATTTGAACATCGAACATCCAGCCCGGGATATCCACAAGCAAATGGATTAGCAGAAGCTGGAGTAAATATAGTGAAAAACATACTTCGTAAAGCAACAGATGCAGACGAGGATCCATGTCTGGCTCTTCTTAGCTATAGAGCTACTCCTTTAAAATGTGGAAAGTCACCGGCAGAATTATTGTTTGGCAGACAGCTGGTCACACGAGTACCAGTTGTGAAACCTTGGAAAAGGTTCCCACAAAAACATGTAATAGAAACCAAATTGAAACTCAAGAAAAATGGAATGAATACTATGACCGAGCTGCAAAGCCTTTGGAGAATCTTCAGGTACAAACACCTGTGCGAGTACAAGGTTCAAACAGCTGGAATACTGAAGGAACAGTTTCCAGCAATATTCTCCAAGATCGTATGTAGTTCAAACCAATGATGGGCAATGTTTACGTAGGAATCGTAGACATTTGATGGCTATTCCATCAGTTCACAACAATTCGACAGTGAAGGAAACCTGTGAGGATACATTGAACACTCCATTGCAGCTGGAGAATGAAGATGCCAGAGAAACTTTGCAAAGCTTGACTGATTTGCCAGTGATGCAATGCAAACAAGGTCAGGTCGATATATCAAAAAACCTAATTGTCTAATTGAACAATGTTAAAAGGGACTGAAGTTTTTTCACATAGACTATAGTTAAAAAAAAATGTACTTTAAGTTTTATGTTGTTTAAAAAGAAAAGAAAAAGGGAAATGTGTGATATTGAGATTATCAGTTGGTATGAACCATATCAACCTGTTGTTATGTGCACAATGGTAGAGTCCGGAAGTGCCTCTTGCATTGTGTGTGTGTATAGCATTCTTAATAAAGTTTACAGCTATGAAGACCTGTGCGTGATCTCCTTATATAAACTAAGATAAAACATAGTGCACTCTAAACTTCCTGTTAGCAAGGCCTTGTGCTTTGTGAAAAAGGGTCAGGATAGCGTGGTTCCCCAGCGCACTATAGGTAAGTATAAATAAAAAGAGCTGAATCCCTTTAGGGCAATTCTCAACCAAATGTCCTCTTCAGGGAAATCTTTTTTGGGGATAGTTTTTTTATTATTATTTTTAATATAGCAAAAGAGCTAAAATCACATTAGGGTAATTCCCTTTTAAATGCCCTTATCAAGTCAATTTTTAGAGTAGTTTTTTGGGGGGTTACTTTTATTGTAATATGTGGTTGTATTTTTTTTTTAGAAAAAGAGTTTAGTCACATATTGCTATTGTAACTTTTAGTGATACTATAGGGTTTTTATTTTGGGGTGGGTCAGTTTAGTGGTAAATAGTGTAGCAGAGTAGTTTGCGATGTGGGGGTGTCAGTTTAGCGGTTAATAGTGTAGCAGAGTAGTTTCCAATGTGGGGGTATGTTGGTTTAGGGGTTAATAGTTTAGTGCAACTTTTTCCTCTGGTCAAACTCACGTAATCTTTCAAGTCATGTAAAAAGTTTTAACATTAAATGCGATTGCATTTGAGCGATAACGTTTACTTTCATCTTTTAATACAAGCGCACATTAACACTCAGAGCATCCCATAGAAAATATGGGGAGCTCAAATTACTGCAACAAACAAATTTGTGGTAGTTTAAACAGCATGCACATGTAATATGAATGGATTTGAGCGTAAAAAACATGAATGTTTGCGCTCCATGCACTAATTATATCACGCCACTTGTAATCTAGCCCAGAATGGAAACGGTAAGTGTAAAACTCCAAATGTTAAAGATACAAGAAAGTATTTTGACAGAATAAAAGGAAATGCCAGAGGCAGAAGAGGAGACTCTGACTGCTGATTCTCTAAAATGTCAGGATCAGACGCTGCCTTTTAGCTAATAGAGAAATAATTGAAGAATGAAATGTCAATGGTAAAAGGCCAGATGTAATAAAGAACTAAATTGTACTAGAAACAATTACAGATGGTTAGGTTAATATAGAGTGAACAGTTTTAAAGAAAATCCACAGCTTAAGATGAAAGGTTTTTGTCTATTTTTTTATTGTAGATGTTTCTTATATAAAATATGTTATAAGGTTCCAAAGTCTCTCAAAAATTCTGGTGCTGTTTTTTCCTTCTAATAAAAAATGTGGATTTGGTTTCTTGTGATAGGATCTTTAAACTGATGGAAGACATGGTGCTCCTTATATCAAGTTGTGCAGCCAGCTTGGAATCCTTTGCAGTGCATGAGCCTGGAACCAATAGTTTAGAAGCTTCAGTTTTAAAATGATCAGATGCAAAATAAAGAATAAGCAGATATTGGCTTGCTCAGTGCTCAACTCATAAGGTCTTAACCCCCTATTCCATCTTACGACTTGCTTTATAACCTTATACTTTATAAGAAATAAACAGACTAGAAACATAGTTGGGAGAAAAAACAAAGACCAGTCACGGTCACGTTTATTTAACATAAACGGTTAACTTGCGCCTGCGATGATATTTAATACCATTGCAGGCACTCAAATAAATTAACTTCCAAACTTGGCAACAAGTTCGTTAAACAATCCGTTGGCAGCATCTCACCCTAACCTAACCCCTATCAGCAGCTGGTCAAGGCCCCTTTCGGTGTTTGCAGCGTGACACCCGGCTGTTCACGCCCAATGGCACAAAAAGAGAGCTGTGGAAATAAGAGATTTTCAGCCTGTACTCGCAAGGGAGGGGACCCCCCAAGCCGGCGCCTAGGCGGGCGTAACCCCTCCCCTTTCTTAACCATCACTCTTTTCCTTCTGTGCCCGCTCCCCAGGGCCTTGACCACCCGCCAGCTAGGGCATCTCCACCCAACCCAGTAAGGCACCCCCCATCAAGCGAATCGTACAACCCTCCTGATGTGGGTGGGTGGCTATCTTAACAACCCGGGCTTACAAAAGGCTAGCTCAATTAAACCAGGTTCACTCACCTTCATGCTGCCGCATCGTTGCCGCCACTCACTTCTTCATCCCAGGGGCCGGGTGGGCGGGGAAAACTTTCTCCTCGAAGTCTGGAACCAGAAAGAGGCCGGAAACACTGCTGCAGGACCCTATAAAGGTAAGCACAAAACACCGCCTCCTCTCCTGCAACATTGTAACAAAAACACTCTAGCATTCTCCAGACTTCAAGTTGGTAATCCCTTAATGTAGTTACAGGCCCACTAGAGGGCCCTCCACTCTCATAAGGTCTTAACCCCCTATTCCATCTTACGACTTGCTTTATAACCTTATACTTTATAAGAAATAAACAGACTAGACACATAGTTGGGAGAAAAAACAAAGACCAGTCACGGTCACGTTTATTTAACATAAACGGTTAACTTGCGCCTGCGATGATATTTAATACCATTGCATGCACTCAAATAAATTAACTTCCAAACTTGGCAACAAGTTCGTTAAACAATCCGTTCAGCAGCTGGTCAAGGCCCCTTTCGGTGTTTGCAGCGTGACACCTGGCTGTTCACGCCCAATGGCACGAAAAGAGAGCTGTGGAAATAAGAGATTTTCAGCCTGTACTCGCAAGGGAGGGGACCCCCCAAGCCGGCGCTAAGCGGGCATAACTCCCTCCCCTTTCTTGACCATCACTCTCCTTCTGTGCCCACTCCCCAGGGCCTTGACCACCCACCACAAGAGCCAGGCGTACTCTTGCCGCCAAACCAATAAGCCAACAGGCAACTATAATACATAGCACTATTAACCAATTACAACACTTTTTTTTTTTTTAAATAACTAACAATAGAGCGCTCCTGATGTCCTTTAAGAAGATATCCAAACCAACATCTGTCAGGTGGACACCATCAGGGCGAAACAGATCCTTCCTGTCGGCCGTTATGAGCTCGTGTCTGACCACATAGCCCCCTAAGGAGGTGACCATCCTTCCCATCTCCCGGTTAACCTTTTTGCGTACATTGTACGCGGCCTTCTGGGTCACAATATACCTCCAATGTAGTCGTGCGACCACATTAGACCAGCCCAACTTAACATTTTTAAGCCATGTGTGCACCCACTTCAAGTCTGCAATCATGCGTTTTATCAAATCCAATGCGGGGAGAGACCCCAAGTCATTTCCCCTGAGGTGCAGCACTATCACATTAGGCTGCCCCCACCTCTTGTGCGCCTCCTGCAATAAGGCCGGCAGATCTGTGCCCTAACCATCGGAAGTTCGCCCTGGACATTGCAAATCGAAGTTGCTGCCCTTCCGCTGACCGCAGCGCCCTGATGGACGACCAATGGATGTAGGAATGTCCGACAATCCATACCCGAACTGGAGGGGGATTGCCACCTCTTACACCTGGCAAAACAGATCAAACCACATTACCCATCATGCCCCTTTCAATCAAGTCCCACAGACCCCCTAGCCACACTAGTACTGCCCTGGCACCCAACCCCTAACGGATGTGTGCCCCAGCCCCCCTTTACTAAGTGGGTCTAATATATTTTTTGTACTGGGTTGACTTCCATCTACCCAACCTTTTAATTTCTGCAAACGATGTCCCAGCTGCCGCCGCGCTGGTAGCTGCCCCAATCCGGAAAGAGTGCGGGGCAATCTTTTTTGGATCCAGCCCCGCCATCTCTGCCGTTTTCGCGAGTATCCTGCGAAACTGGAAAAGTGACAAGGCGCTACCGTCCTCATGCACTAAAAACTGCCTGCTACTTTGAGGTCTTACTCTTTGAAATTCCTCTACGCATCGCACCGGGCAGCACTTTTCAAATGCATGCCTCGCCAGCGGTAGCCATGCTCCCTTTCCTTCCTGATCCGTCTTGGATCGAGGCACAAACAGGAGAAGCCCCTCGCCTGAGCAAGGCACATGCTCAGCAAGGATGCCCCCCGTTCCCTTACGTTTGGAGGAGGACACCAACTCCCCCACCCTTAGTGCCCCCGCAAACGCCATCGCAAATGCTGTGCTAAACAGGAGCTTTTCATAGTCTGACTTACAAACCGATTGCAATTGTCTCGTGATTTCCCGTAACCGCCCAGACGTTATGGGCTCCCTCCGATCCTTCGGACGGGGGGAAACCCTGCCCCAACCTTTCAGCACCTGTCGAACCAAAAATTACCTGGAATGGTCAACATAGCCCAACGCCTTATTAAAGAATGCTAATGCTGCTAGTTTGCTTGCTGCACCCATTTTGCTAGCCCCTCCTAGCCAACCATTCCAGTACCTGCACCCTGGACGCGTCTTCCACCCGTACTCCCATCTGTTGGCAGAACGCCACCCATTTGCTCCAGTGACTGACGTATGTAGACCAAGTCTTTGGTGCCAACGACGCTCTGATTAGGGGGAGGATCCCCTCCCAACCTGGAACAGCTGCCAAAGAAAAGACGGGCATGTTAGACCCTCCTTCGTGGCCCTGGGCGCTGCCTTCCTAAACTGCTCCCAGTTGAATCGAGAGAGTGCATCAGCGATGACGTTATGCACCTCCGGGACGTGTTTGGCCATGAACGTGATGTTGAGCTCCAAGCAGCGCAACACCAGGTGTCTCAAGTAGCACACTACCCCTGGGGAGGATGAGGACAATCTATTAATGGCTTACACCACACTCAGATTGTCCGACCAGAACACCACTGATCTATTAGCCAGTCTCCTTCCCCAAATTTCCACCGCAGCCACAATGGGGAAGAGCTCCAGCAAAGTCAAGTTCTTGACCCAGCCCGCCTCCACCCATTCGTGAGGCCATGGCCCCGCACTCCATTCAACATCCAGGTATGCGCCATACCCGAAACCGCCTGCCGCATCAGTGAACAGGTGTAACACCTGATTAGAAACCGTCGGGTGCCTCCACAGGCAAAGCCCGTTGAAGTGTGCCAGAAATGTGTCCCACACACCCAGATCCTCCTGCACCTCCTGTGAGATTCTGACCCATTTGCCACTGTCAATTGGCCCTTTCAGTTGCCCTTCAAGGCGCCTGTTAAAGACCCTTCCCATTGGAATTGCCCTTCCTGCAAAATTCAGCAAACCCAACAGGGATTGCACATCCCTTCTCGCCACTCTCTCCTGCCCCTGCACTAGCTGCACCATATGCCGCATACGCTCCACCTTATCGTCCGGCAATCTGCATAGAGCCCTGACCATATCAATCTCTATCCCCAAGAAATTAAGGCACGTGCACGGGCCCTCCGTCTTGTCAGCAGCCAGGGGGACTCCAAACCTGTCTGTTATGTCCCTCATTACACACATGAGCCGCGCACACTCCGTGCTTCGTGCTTTCCCTACCAACAGAAAATCATCCAGGTAGTGGGCCACAAACCCACCCCCAGATGCCACCTGCACCACCCAATGCAAGAATGAGATGAAACACTCAAACAGCGAGCATGACAGCGAACACCCCATGGGCAAGCACCTGTCCACGTAGAATTCCCCCTCGAACTTCATCCCCATAAGCCTAAAGGCTGAGGGGTGTAGTGGCAATAATCTGAAAGCTGACTCAATGTCCAGCTTCGCCATCAAAGCTCCGGGGCCCTTCATCCGCACCAACGCCAGCGCCTCATCAAACGATTGATAGTGCACTGTGCTAAGTTCCGGATCAATCGCGTCGTTCACCGATGAACCCTTAGGGAAGGACAGGTGATGAATCAATCTGAACTTTCCTGCCTCCTTCTTAGGGACGACCCCCAGGGGGGAGACCACAAGGTCCGATATAGGCATAAATGCGAAGGGACCGGACACCCGGCCCATCGCAACCTCCTTAGCCAATTTGTCCCTAACCACCTGTGGGAACTCGTAGGCCGTCTTCAGGTTCCTATGAACCCCAGACCCCAGCACCATACCCCGCACTGGTATCAGAAAGCCCCCACCCAACCCATCCCGGAGCAGCTCCGCTGACTCCTGATCTGGGTAATCCGCCAGCCATGGCATCATGGCTGACAGGTTAAGCGGTGTTGGGGCCCTTAACTCCAGTTCCCGGCTTAATGGCCGGCCTGGCTTGTCCCTGGTCCTTTCTTTTTCCGCATTCCGCTCCTGGGTGGGGCCCTCCGCAGTATTTGCAGATGTGCCGAAAGGAACAGTTGCTCCCTCTGTCACACAATTTGTCCTGGAATTTCCAGCACTCTCTGCCCCTTCTCCCCTGCTTCTGCCCAACCCGCCCCTGCACCTGTCGCGCAGGGGAGGGGGGATGCCCCCTCCAAGCCCAATTTGGACCACAGATGCATGTCCTGTGTCCCAAAATGTAGCAGGGGGTTGCCAACCATTTTTCTCCGGAAGGCCATGTCGTACTCACGCCATGCACCTTCTTTAAACCTGACATGTATGTCCTCAATGGTGTCCTGGTATTTAAACAAGTTGTGCCCCTGTAAGGGCCACCTATCCACATAGCAGGATGCCAGGACCCTGAAGCATTTCAACCATTCTTCATAGGTCTCTGGCCTACACACACGCTTAGGACCAGATCCGTCTATCGCCCGCTCCTTGGCCCTGAACGCATCCAGCGAGAGCTCAAAAATATTTACGTAACGGCCCTCCTGAATCTTTTTAATAACTTTTGCCTTAAGATGACCGTAAAGGGAGTGCACCAGGCAGGGATATGTGTCTCCCTGCGCCGCAACTTTGCGTGGAACTGGTGTCTCCAAGGGCATATTTGGTCCTGTGCCTGTCGGCCCTGCTATCCCCTCTGTCTGCCCTGGACCCCCAGACCTCCCCTTTGCCTGATTCGCTGCCATCTTTTTGATCCATCTAAACATCCTACGCTGCCCTTTTCCCACTAGTCCTAGGTCCCCCCCGCTGTCTGAACCTGACCCGCTAGAGGAAGTGTCCGTGTCAGCGTGTGTAGTGTTTAGAACAAAAGACTCATCCCCCGCCGGTCTGCCAGCATCCGCCGTTGTCATCTGGACTGGATCAGCCTCCCTCTGCTGTTTCCTGCTGGGCCCCGCCACCACCAGCGCATTGGATGATCTCACAGCCGCCACTGTCTCTGCTGCCGCTGTAACCTGGGGAGACAAACCAACTTGGGAAGACATCTGGTTCACAGGAGGGACCCCGACTAAGGCCCCCGCCCGAGCCCCACTCTGCACCCCCCCTGTATTCATGCCCAGCGCATTCGCCACTGCCCTAGAAATGATTGCCTCCTGACCAGGACCCCCCTCGGTGTTCTCACTGAACCCAGGTGAAGCCATCATACCAGCATCCCGCATTGCCGCATGCACTGCCCTTTTAATCATTTCCTCCATACACACTCCCTGATTATCATGCATTCCAGCCCTATTTCCCAAGTTCTGGGTGTTCATAGGAGCCCCATACACAGCTCCATGCATACGCAATTTGGTCTGTGTTCCTAGCATGTGTCATCCCCACATGCTCCCCAGCTAAACTCCCCTGCTGCTGCATTCCCACGTTCACAGCCTGCAGTACATTCCTCCTTTCCACATGCACCCTTAGCTCCCTCTGCGCAAGAGCGCTGGTTCCTGGCCTACCCGCTCCATCTTCTGCCTCAGCCCTCTCCACATGCGCACCTGCTGCCCTCAGCGCATGCGCACTTGTTCCGGGCCTACCTGCACCATCCTCTGCCTCAGCCTTCACAACATGCGCACCTACTGCCCTCTGCGCATGCGCGCTTGCTCCGGGCCTACCCGCATCATCCTCTGCTTGTGCCGCACCCGACACCCCAGGTAAGAGCCCTGAAGCCTCCCGGACCCTCCCTGTGCCCATCGGAGCCCTCCCCGCGAACCGGAGCCTCCCCAAGTTACCTGGGCTGCTCCAGTCGCGAGGTCCGTCCCTGACTCCTTCATACCTCCCTCCAAGATGGCGGCCGCGATCCTCACTGGAAGCACGCGAGGTGGAACTATCGCGAGAGCCGCCATCTATGGAGGGAGGGTCTGCTGCGCACTCTGCAATCGCCTCACCGCAGGCCTCACCACTCCCCCCGGCAGCCACAGAAACAGCTCCGGCCTGGCCCTGGCCAGATGGTACCACCACCGACGCCAAGGATTGGGCCAGGGCCAGAACCGCCACCATGGCAGGCAACATCGTAGGCCTAGCGCCCCATCTGACCCCATCTGCTCCCTGGGCCCATAATCAGAAGCAGGCCCTGCCTCAGACGTCAGGCCCCTCTCCCTATCCGGCCGCACTACCACTACCGGGCCTGTAGGCCTCCCTTCCAGGCCCCCATGATCCACCCTGGCTACATGCCTCCCCTGGGGGATGAACAAACCCGGGGCAACCCTGGGGCAGGTGTGCTACACCTTGTACTGGGGCCTATATCCACATTTTGACCCCCACTGGATTGGGCCTGTTTATAAGGGCTAGGCCCACCACCCCCACCTCTCTTGGGGCCCTTCCCTTTATTAAAGCTCCTGCTAGGTGAGGTTTTTTGGGGTGTAGGGGGTACCACATCATCTGACATGTCATCCTCTCTCTGCATTGCAGGTCCCTTCTTCCTAGCTGCAACCTCCACCACCTCCCTAAATCGCTTAGGGGCACCAACTTCCTTCTAGATCTCTCCATCACTCAAGTACAGATCACAAGAAAACTTTCTCCTCGAAGTCTGGAACCAGAAAGAGGCTGGATACACTGCTGCAGGACCCTATAAAGGTAAGCACAAAACACTGCCTCCTCTCCTGCAACATTGTAACAAAAACACCCTAGCATTCTCCAGACTTCAAGTTGGTAATCCCTTAATGTTGTTACAGGCCCACTAGAGGGCCCTCCACTTTCACTTCCCATGCTGCAAGCCTGAGTTAGGGATTTTTCTATCAAGACATCACTGAGATTGCAGCTGACCCAATACTTAAAGAGACATAAAGGGACAATAATATAATGCTCTATTCTAAGATAATTTATTATAGGGCATTTGTTTGAACAGAACTTTGGGGTCAGTTATACCCTATCATTTAATAATTATTATCAGATTAACAGCTATAGATTAACACTTTCTAATGTCTAGCCATTTTCATTGCTTATTGGCAGCACATCTTTTATTATGTTTTTTGTGATAAATTGCCCTATAGCTATCACAATCCAAATTCTCAAAAATTATCAACACATTTTGCAGCACATTTTCACTTATCAATTTCCACAGGTAAAAAGACTCAATAACCTCCCCAGACAGAATTTTTTCACTTATTACCAGGTACCCTATAAAGTTTTCATATCTAACATAAGTTTTGCGCATGCGTAAAACAAATTGACATTACTCCCACACTATTGGATGATAATAGGAAACAACATCACCAAACATATACAAACAATAACAGCTCAATTAATCAAAGTATAAAAACTAGTAATAAGCACATTTACACTAATAAAAATGTGTGAAATCAGTAACAAAACAATTCACACATGCCCACAATACCAAAAATGCCCCCAGTTCAAATCCCTTACTAAGACATTCACAAATATCTTGATGGCTTTTTCAGCACAACAGGGTTGATTGTATCAAAGTCATCTATCCACTATTAACAGGGATCCGTCAACAAACAGGGCCTTCAACATGTGATGTAATCTGCTCACAAAAACACCATTTTGTTTGTTAATAGTGCACATTTCATTTTTACATGAGGAGATTTGGAGATTACCAATGTGATTAATAATTTTGATTTGTTTTCAGAGATAACAATTCTGAACTTTAAGTGTTTTAATGGAAGAAGCATTTTAGGATTGTAATCACTGGAAAACCACACCGACAATACCAGCAGATGTTCAGAAATTATTATCTGGAAAAACAAATGCAAGATTGTGATCAACTCCTATGAGTTTAACCTCTTCAAAGGGGTTAAAGATAAATAAAGTCACCTAATGTTAATGCATAACTTGCTGAGCTAAACATGGCCACAGAGTCTATAAGGAGCTGCATATGTGTATAACAGCAAAGCACCAGTCATGTTAAAGGGACAGTCTACTTGAAAATTGTTATCATTTTAAAAGATAAACACTTTCGGCTAGATTACGAGTTTTGCGTTATGGGTGAAAAAGCAGTGTTATGGCTCTTTTTCACTACCGCTGGTATTACGAGTCTTGCAGATATTTCTGTACCGCACACTTTTTTGGCCGTAACGCCACGTAACTACCGCAGCTTTCAAAAAGTTATTTTTCAATGGTACTTCCATAGCGCCAATATTATGAGTTTGCCTTTCTGGCCAAAAAGTGAGCGGTACAGCCTATACCGTCAAGATCCATACTGTAAACTGAAAGTCAATAGTTATGGGTTTTACGCTACAAACCCCTAATCTGCCACTCCCAACATAGCCGCCACTATAATAAACATATTAACCCCTAAACCGCCGTACTCCCGCATAGTAGAACTAGTTAAATATTATTAACCCCTAATCTGCTGTCCCTAACATCGCCACAACCTACATTACTGTTATTAACCCCTAATCTGCTGCCCCCAAAATTGACACCATTATACTAAAGTTATTAACCCCTAAACCTAAGTCTAACCCTAACCCTAACACCCCCTAACTTTAATGTAATTAAAATAAATCTAAATAAAACCTACTATTAATAACTAAATAATTCCTATTTAAAATGAAATACTTACCTATAAAATAAAACCTAAGCTAGATACAATATAACTACAGTAATAGTTACATTGTAGCTAGCTTAGGTTTTATTTTTATTTCACAGCTAAGTTTGTATTTATTTTAACTAGGTAGAATAGTTAGTAAATAGTTATTAACTATTTACTAGCTACCTAGTTAAATACAAATTTACCTGTAAAATAAAACCTAACCTGAGTTACACTAACACCTAACCTTACACTACAATTACATAAATTACATTAATTAAATACAATTAACTAAATTACAAACAAAAAAACCACTAAATTACACAAAATAAAAAAGAAATTATCAAATATTTAAACTAATTACACCTAATCTAATAACCCTATCAAAATAAAAAGCCCCCCCCCCCCCAAAAAATGAAAAAACCCTAGCCTGGACTAAACTGCCAATAGCCCTTAAAAGGGCCTTTTGCAGGCCATTGTCCAAAAGAAATCAGCTCTTTAACCTGTAAAAAAAATACAAACACCCCCCCTGAACAGTAAAACTCACACAAACAAACCCCCCAAATAAAAACCTATCTAAAAAACCTAAGCTCCCCATTGCCCTGAAAAGGGCATTTGGATGGGCATTGCCCTTAAAAAGGCATTTAGCTCTTTTTCAGCCCAAACCCTAATCTAAAAATAAAACCCACCCAATAAACCCTTAAAAAAAACTAACACTAGCCCCCAAAGATCCACTTACAGTTTTTGAAGACCGGACATCCATCCTCAACAAAGCAGCAGAAGTCTTCATCCAAGCATCAAAAAGTCCTCAACAAAACCGGGAGAAGTCTTCATCCAATCGGGCCAAAGTCTTCATCCAAGCCGGCAGAAGTCTTCATTCAGCCGGCATCTTATATCTTCATCCATCCAGCACGGAGAGGCTCCATCTTCAAGACATCCGGCTCAGAGCATCCTCTTCTTTCCACGGCGACTGAAGAATGAAGGTTCCTTTAAGGGGCGTCATCCAAGATGGCGTCACTTGAATTCTGATTGGCTGTTAGAATTCTATCAGCCAATCGGAATTAAAGATGAGAAAATCCTATTGACTGATGCAATCAGCCAATAGGATTGAGCTTGCATTCTATTGGCTGTTGCAATCAGCCAATAGAATGCAAACTCAATCCTATTGCAATCAGCCAATAGGCAGGTACATTTGTATTTATTTTAACTAGATAGATAGTTAATAACTATTTACTAACTAGTCTACCTAGTTAAAATAAATACAAACTTAGCTGTGAAATAAAAATAAAACCTAAGATAGCTACAATATAACTATTAGTTATATTGTAGCTATCTTAGGGTTTATTTTATAGGTAAGTATTTAGTTTTAAATAGGAATAATTTAGTTAATGATAGTAATTTTATTTAGATTTATTTTCATTATATTCAAGTTAGTGGTGTTAGGGTTATGTTAGGGTTACACTTAGGGTTAGGGGTTAATAACTTTAGTATAGTGGTGGCGACGTTGGGGCGGAAGATTAGGGGTTAATAAGTGTAGGTAGGTGGCGGCGATGTTAGGGGTGGCAGATTAGGGGTCAATAACTGTAATGTAGGTGGTGGCGAAATTGGAGGCGGCAGATTAGGGGTTAATAAGTGTAATGTAGGTAGCGACGACATTGGGGGCCGCAGATTAGCGGTTAATAAGTGTAGGTAGGTGGTGGCGGGGGCGGCAGATTAGGGGTTAATAAGTAAAATGTAGGTATCGGCGATGTCGGGGCGGCAGATTAGGGGTGTTAGGGTGTTAGGTGTAAACATAACTTTTCTTTCCCCATAGGAATCAATGGGGCTGCGTTGCAGAGCTTTACACTCCTTTATTGCAGGTGTTAGGCTTTTTTTTAGCCGGCTCTCCCCATTGATGTCTATGGGGAAATCGTGCACGAGCACGTAAAACCAGCTCAAAGCAGCGCTGGTATTTGAGTGCGGTATGGAGCTCAATTTTGCTCAACGCTCAAATATTGCCTGCTAACGCCGGGTTTTTGCAAACCTGTAATAGGGAGGTGAGCGGTGACATTAACTTGCAAGTTAGTACCGAGCTGCTCATAACGCAAAACTCGTAATCTAGCCGTTTATTACACAATTCCCATTTCTGCATAACCAACACTGTTATATTAATATACCTTTTACCTCTGTGATTAACTTGTATCTAAGCATCTTCTGAGAGCCCCATTATTTCAGTTCTTTTGACAGACTTGCATTTTAACCACTCACTGACTCATAAATAAATCCATGGGAGTGAGCACAATGTTATCTATATGGCACACAAGTACTAGAACTGTCTAACTGAAAAACTGTCAAAATACACTAAGATACTAGGTGGCCTTCAATGATTTAGAAATAAGTTTGAGCCTACCTTGGTTTAGCTTTTAACAAAGAATACCAAGAGAACAAAGCAAGATAAAAGTAAAAGTAAATTGGAAAGTTGTTTGCATGCCCTATCTGAATCATGAATGTTTATTTTTGACCTGACTGTCCCTTTAAGGGTCACATAGTTTTCTGCAACCAACAGTGTAATTAGTCACCACAACACAATTCATAATTATTTGTACTTGCCCCATGTCACAGCAGCAAGTTGCGAGAATTGATGCATTGTCAGTGTCAACATTATCTTCTTGGCTCGTAAAACAAGATTCACCCTCAATGATATATTATCATAAAAACACCTTGAAAACATTTCTGAACAAACATTCAGCAAGATTACAAGTGTTGCGGCACAGCTATACCACTGAAAAATTGGCCGTTGTGCGCAGAATATGCAGGTCTCCGGTATTAAAAGTCACAATCCATTCCGCAATCTGAGACCAGTAGTTATGGACTTTGCAAAACAAAAATGTTTCACAAATCTCATAAAAAATGTTACAAAGTACACTAACACCCATAAACTACACTATTAACCCCTAAACCGCCATCCCCAGCATCGCAAATACTATATATGATGCAATCAGCCAATAGGATTGAGCTTCAATCCTATTGGCTGATGCAATCAGCCAATAGGATTGAGCTCGCATTCTATTGGCTGTTCCAATCAGCCAATAGAATGTGAGCTCAATCCTATTGGCTGTTCGGATCAGCAAATAGGATTGAAGCTCAATCCTATTGGCTGATTGCATCAGCCAATAGGATATTTTCACTTTTAATTCCGATTGGCTGATAGAATTCTATCAGCCAATCAGCATTAAAAGGACGCCATCTTGGATGGCGTCATTTAAAGGAACCTTCATTCGTCTTTAGTCATCAGAAGAAGAGGATGCTCCGCGCCAGATGTCTTGAAGATGGACCCGCTCCTCACCGGATGGATGAAGATAGAAGATGCCGTCTGGATGAAGACTTCTACCCGTCTGGAGGACCACTTCTGCCGGCTTGGATGAAGACTTCTCCCGGCTTCGTTGAGGACTTCTTGCCGCTTCAATGAGGACTTCTCCCAGCTTCGTTTAGGATGGATGTCCGATCTTCAAAACTGTAAGTGGATCTTCAGGGGTTAGTGTTAGGTTTTTTTTAAGGGTTTCTTGGGTGGGTTTTAGTTTTAGATTAGGGTTTGGGCAGCAATAAAGCTAAATGCCATTTTTAGGGCAATGCCCATCCAAATGCTCTTTTCAGGGCAATGGGGAGCTTAGGTTTTTTAAGATTTTATTTGGGGAGTTGGCTGTGTGGGTGGTGGGTTTTACTGTTGGGGGGGTTGTTTGTATTTTTTTTTACAGGTAAAAGAGCTGATTTCTTTGGGGCAATGCCCCGCAAAAGGCCCTTTTAAGGGCTATTGGTAGTTTAGTTTAGGCTAAGGTTTTTTTTTATTTTGGGGGGCTTTTTTATTTTGATAGGGCTATTAGATAAGGTGAACTTAGTTTAAATATCTGATCATTTCTTTTTTTATTTTGTGTAATTTAGTGGGTTTTTTGTGTAATTTAGGTAATTGTATTTAATTAATTTAATTTATTTCATTGTAGTGTAATGTTAGGTGTTAGTGTAAGACAGGTTAGGTTTTATTTTACAGGTAAATTTGTATTTATTTTAGCTAGGTAGTTAGTAAATAGTTAATAACTATTTAGTAACTATTCTATCTAGTTAAAATAAATACAAACTTGCCTGTAAAATAAAAATAAAACTTAACCCCTTAACGACCAAGGAAGTACGCCACACGTCCTCAAAAAAATACAGTTAATGACCGAGGACGTGTGGCGTACGTCCTTGGTCTGGAAAGCAGCTGGAAGTGATCCTGCTCGCTTCCAGCTGCTTTCCGGTTATTGCAGTAATGCCTCGATATCGAGGCATCCTGCAATAACCCCCCTTGGCCATCCGATGCAGAGAGAGACACTCTGTGGCCCTCTCTGCACCGGACATTGGTGGCTGGTATCGTTGGTGGGTGGGAGCAAGTCTGGGAGGTGGGTGGGTGGCCATCGATGTGCCGAGTGGAGTGGAGGGGGGCGGGATCGGGGGCAGGACAGACGACAGCACGCACGTGCACGGGGGCGGCGGGCGGGTGCGTGCACGGGGCGGGAGCGGGAGGGAACCGCTACACTGCAGAAAAAAAAGTTAATAAAAGTAAAAAAAAAACATATATTTAAAAAAATTAAATGCTCATCTAAGGGTTCTGGAAGGGGTGGGGGGTTGGTCTTGGGGGGGGGGAAGCTACACTACAGAAAAGGGCAATAAAAAAAAAACATACTTTTTTTTACTAAACTGGGTACTGGCAGTGGCAGACAGCTGCCAGTACCCAAGATGGCGCACATTAAGGCAGAGGGGGAGGGTTAGAAAGCTGTTTGGTGGGGGGTCAGTGAGGTTGGGGGCTAAGGGGGATCCTACACAGCAGCATATGTAAATACTTAAGATGGCGGGGACAATTGAGGGGTGGGGGAGGGAAGAGAGCTGTTTGGGAGGGATCAGGGGGTCTGATGTTTTAGGTAGGAGGATGAGCTCTCTACAAGCTACATAATTAACCCCATCACTGCTAGCCATAATACACGTGTGATGCGCAGCAGCATTTGGCGGCCTTCTAATTACCAAAAAGCAACGCCAAAGCCATATATGTCTGCTATTTCTGAACAAAGGGGATCCCAGAGAAGCATTTACAACCATTTGTGCCATAATTGCACAAGCTGTTTGTAAATGATTTCAGTGACAAACCTAAAATTGTGAAAAATTTGACTTTTTTTTAATTTGATCGCATTTGGCGGTGTAATGGTGGCATGAAATATACCAAAATTGGCCTAGATCAATACTTGGGGTTGTCTACTACACTACACTAAAGCTAAAATTACCCCTAAAAGCTCCCTATATGCTTCCTAATTAACCCCTTCACTGCTGGGCATAATACACGTGTAGTGCGCAGTGGCATTTAGCAGCCTTCTAATTACCAAAAAGCAATGCCAAAGCCATATATGTCTGCTATTTCTGAGCAAAGGGGACCCCAGAGAAGAATTTACAACAATTTAAGCCGTAATTGCACAAGCTGTTTGTAAATAATTTCAGTGAGAAACCAAAAGTTTGTGAAAAAATTTGTGAAAAAGTGAACAATTTTTTGTATTTAATCGCATTTGGCGGTGAAATGGTGGCATGAAATATACCAAAATGGGCCTAGATCAATACTTTGGGATGTCTACTAAAAAAAAATATATACATGTCAATGGATATTCAGAGATTCCTGAAAGATATTAGTGTTCTAATGTAACTATCGCTAATTTTGAAAAATAATGGTTTGGAAATAGCAAAGTGCTACTTGTATTTATGGTCCTATAACTTACAAAAAAAGCAAAGAAGATGTAAACATTGGGTATTTCTAAACTCAGGACAACATTTAGAAACTATTTAGCATGGGTGTTTTTTGGTGGTTGTCAAAGTTAGAAAAAGTGTGTTTTTTTCAATTTTTTCCTCATATTTTATAATTTTTTTTATAGTAAATTATAAGATAGGATGAAAATAATGGTCTCTTTAGAAAGTCCATTTAATGGCGAGAAAAACGGTATATAAAATGTGTGGGTACAGTAAATGAGTAAGAGGAAAATTACAGCTAAACACAAACACCGCAGAAATGTAAAAATAGCCTTGGTCCCAAACGGACAGAAAATGGAAAAGTGCTGTGGTCATTAAAGGGTTAAGATAGCTACAATGTAACTATTAGTTATATTGTAGCTAGCTTAGGGTTTATTTTACAGGTAAGTATTTAGTTTTATATAGGAATTATTTAGGTAATGATAGCAATTTTTATTTAGATTTATTTTAATTATATTTAAGTTAGGGGGTGTTAGAGTTAGGGTTATACTTAGGTTTAGGGGTTAATAAATTTAGTATAGTGGCGGCGACGTTGGGGGCGGCAGATTAGGGGTTAATAAATGTAGGTAGGTGGCGGCGATGTTAGGGGCGGCAGATTAGGGGTTAATAATATTTAACTAGTGTTTGCGAGGCGGGAGTTCATCGGTTAAGGGGTTAATATGTTTATTATAGTGGCAGCGATGTCCGGAGCGGCAGATTAGGGGTTAATAAGTGTAGGTAGGTTGCGGCGACATTGGGGGCGGGAGATTCATCATTGCACCAGCAGCTCTTGTGAACTGCTGGTGCAACACTGCCCCCTGCAGATTCGTGGCCAGGGGGTGTCAATCAACCCGATCGTATTCGATCGGGTTGATTTCACGCAATCTATGTCCGCCTCCTCAGAGCAGGCGGACAGGTTAGGGAGCAGCGGTCTTTAGACCGCTGCTTCATAACTTGTGTTTCTGGTGAGTCTGAAGGCTCGCCAGAAACACGGCCCTTCAAGCTCTATACGGAGCGTGATAAATGGGCCCCATAGCATTTGGTCGATTTATTAGGGCCTGTATTGCCCCTAATAAAGCTGTTTCCCCGTGAGCCTTCCGGCTTGCCGGAAACAGGACTTAAGACCGCTGCTCCTTAACTCGTCCGCCACCTCTGAGCAGACAGCATTCCGCCTGATCGTATATACCATCGGGTTGATTGACACCCCCTGCTAACGGACGCAAATCTGCAGGGGGCAGCATTGCACAAGCAGTTCACCAGAACTGCTTGTGCAATGTTAAATCCCAACAGCATTTATTTTTCCTTGTTACTAGCGGTTCCTAAGAAATCATGTATTGGGCACCTCAAGCTGCTATAGATGTAAATAACAGGAATGGCAACTAAAAAATGCTAGAAAATATAGGTGAAGCGATGCTCAGTAAATGTCTAACATGATCTGATATCTCATTTATAACAAGGCCCCCCGGCAGCCGCACGTCTATGAATTTAAGCCATTGTCACCATCAGCCAATGACCACTAAATGCCTAGGTATGCAAAATAAATGTCATGCTAATTTGCCTAACAGATTTCAATTTTATAGCATCCTATAACATGTGCATTGTTTTTTCTTTCATATCTTTAATAGTGATGTTGCGAACCTAAAATTTTCGGTTCGCGAACGGTGGACTCGAACTTCCGGTATTGTTCGCGAACCGCGCAAACCGCCATTGAATTCAATAGGCAGGCGAACTTTAAAACCTACAAGGACTCTTTCTGGCCACAATAGTGATGGAAAAGTTGTTTCAAGGGTACTAACACCTAGACTGTTGCATGCTGGAGGGGGATCCATGGCAAAACTCCCATGGAAAATTACATAGTTGATGCAGAGTCTGCTTTTAAGCCATAATGGGTCTAAATCAACTAACATTCCCAAAGTGGCTGTCTCAAAACATCCCGGACAGAAGATAGATTGATAGTGATAGATAGGATAGATAGATATACATAGATTGATAGTTAGATAGAATCAATAGAAGAGAAATAGATAGATTTGTTAGATATATAATTACCCTAATAAATTCTAATAATCAAACATGCGTTCTTTGACCCAACTAGCTTGTGTTAATTAGTACTTTTCTTAGCACTTTAATCCCTGTTCCTCCCCCCCTTATCGGGGGAGTTCTATATGGCCTGCCAGATTACCCTGAAAAATTATAATAATAAGACATGTGGTCTGCTACCTATTTTAACGAGGTTGTGTTTTAAGTACTACCATTCTTAGCACTTTAATCTCTGTAACTCCCCCTATTTGGTGAGGTCTATACGGCCTGGATGATTACCCATACAAAATATAATAATAAGACATCTGCTCTTGGTCTGCGACCCATGGTAACTATGTTGTGTTAATTAGTAATGTCCTCCGCATTTCAATAGCTGTTACTCATACTCACCCTATCGGTGGAGGTCTATATGGCCTGCATGATTACCCTTACAAAATATAACAACCAAACATATGCTCTGGGACCCATGGTAAGTAGGTTGTGTTAAGTAGTACTGTTCTTTGCATTTTCATACCTGTTACAACACCAAATGGTGGCAGGTCTATCTGGCCTTCATGATTAGCTGCACCCAAACCCAAAAAAAAGCAGAGTGGTCTTAGACTAACACCCATGGCTAACTCGGTTGTTTCAATTAGTACTATTCTTAGCACTTTCATCCCTGTTATGGGCGGTCTACATGGCCATCATGATTAGCCGAACAAAATACTACAATCCAACCTTTGCTCAGTCTTCATAGGCCTTTCATTGTCTGTATTTTGATAGTACAGTTCTTATTATTTTTATAGCTGATACAACACCGAATGGTGGCAGCTCTATATGGCCTGCATGATTAGCCGCACCCAATACAAAAATAAATCCAAGCGTTCTTGGATTAACACCCATGGCTAACTCTGTTGTTTCAAGTAGTACTATTCTTAGCACTTTCATCTCATAATCCCTGTTACTTCCAGGACTCTCGGTGGTGGTGGTCTACATGGCCATCATGATTAGCCTAACCAAATACTACAATCCAACCTTGGCTCAGTCTTCCTAAGGCCCTTCATTGGCTGTATTTTGGTAGTACTGTTCTTATTAGTTTAATAGCTGATACGACACCAAATGTTGTCAGCTCTATATGGCCTGCATGAATAGCCACACCCAAAGCCAAAAAAAAGCCAAGCGGTTTTGCACTAACACCGATGGCTAACTCTGTTGTTTCAAGTTCTACTATTCTTAGCTCTTTCATCTCATCATCCCTGTTACTTCCAGGACTCTCGGTGGTGGTGGTCTACATGGCCATCATGATTAGCCTAACCAAATACTACAATCCAACCTTGGCTCAGTCTTCCTAAGGCCCTTCATTGGCTGTATTTTGGTAGTACTGTTCTTATTAGTTTAATAGCTGATACGACACCGAATGTTGTCAGCTCTATATGGCCTGCATGAATAGCCGCACCTAAAGCCAAAAAAAAGCCAAGCGGTTTTGCACTAACACCCATGGCTAACTCTGTTGTTTCAAGTTCTACTATTCTTAGCTCTTTCATCTCATCCCTGTTACTTCCAGGACTCTCGGTGGTGGTGGTCTACATGGCCATCATGATTAGCCTAACCAAATACTACAATCCAACCTTGGCTCAGTCTTCCTAAGGCCCTTCATTGGCTGTATTTTGGTAGTACTGTTCTTATTAGTTTAATAGCTGATACGACACCGAATGTTGTCAGCTCTATATGGCCTGCATGAATAGCCGCACCCAAAGCCAAAAAAAGCCAAGCGGTTTTGCACTAACACCCATGGCTAACTCTGTTGTTTCAAGTTCTACTATTCTTAGCTCTTTCATCTCATCCCTGTTACTTCCAGGACTCTCGGTGGTGGTGGTCTACATGGCCATCATGATTAGCCTAACCAAATACTACAATCCAAACTTGGCTCAGTCTTCCTAAGGCCCTTCATTGGCTGTATTTTGGTAGTACTGTTCTTATTAGTTTAATAGCTGATACGACACTGAATGGTGGCAGCTCTATATGGCCTGCATGAATAGCCGCACCCAAAGCCAAAAAAAAGCCAAGCGGTTTTGCACTAACACCCATGGCTAACTCTGTTGTTTCAAGTTCTACTATTCTTAGCTCTTTCATCTCATCCCTGTTACTTCCAGGACTCTCGGTGGTGGTGGTCTACATGGCCATCATGATTAGCCTAACCAAATACTACAATCCAACCTTGGCTCAGTCTTCCTAAGGCCCTTCATTGGCTGTATTTTGGTAGTACTGTTCTTATTAGTTTAATAGCTGATATAACACCGAATGTTGTCAGCTCTATATGGCCTGCATGAATAGCCGCACCCAAAGCCAAAAAAAAGCCAAGCGGTTTTGCACTAACACCCATAGCTAACTCTGTTGTTTCAAGTTCTACTATTCTTAGCTCTTTCATCTCATCCCTGTTACTTCCAGGACTCTCGGTGGTGGTGGTCTACATGGCCATCATGATTAGCCTAACCAAATACTACAATCCAACCTTGGCTCAGTCTTCCTAAGGCCCTTCATTGGCTGTATTTTGGTAGTACTGTTCTTATTAGTTTAATAGCTGATACGACACCGAATGTTGTCAGCTCTATATGGCCTGCATGAATAGCCGCACCCAAAGCCAAAAAAAAGCCAAGCGGTTTTGCACTAACACCCATGGCTAACTCTGTTGTTTCAAGTTCTACTATTCTTAGCTCTTTCATCTCATCATCCCTGTTACTTCCAGGACTCTCGGTGGTGGTGGTCTACATGGCCATCATGATTAGCCTAACCAAATACTACAATCCAACCTTGGCTCAGTCTTCCTAAGGCCCTTCATTGGCTGTATTTTGGTAGTACTGTCATCCTTTTGAATAATAGCTTACAGGAAAGGCATTGATTTTAGAATCCCAGAGATCATTTATATGACCCGTGAAATAAAAAAAAAACATTCATTAGATACCCGTTACACAATTATTTATCCTCAGGCCTTTTTAATACGAGGGTCCCGGAGCCTCAAACGAAACAACAGCATGAAAGAGGAGATATGTCATCCTTTTGAATAATAGATTACAGGAAAGGCATTGATTTTAGAAACCCACAGATCATTATTTGCAACCGTGAAATTAGAAAAAAACATTGATTAGGCACCCGTGACACTTACTTATGCTCAGGCCTTTTTAATACGAGGGTCCCGGAGCCTCAACCGAAACAACAGCATGAAAGAGGAGATATGTCATCCTTTTGAATAAAATATTACAGTAAAGGCATTGATTTTAGAAACCCACAGATCATTATTTGCAACCGTGAAATTAGAAAAAAAAATTGATTAGACACCCGTGACACTTATTTATGCTCAGGCCTTTTTAATACGAGGGTCCCGGAGCCTCAAACGAAACAACAGCATGAAAGAGGAGATATGTCATCCTTTTGAATAAAAGATTACAGTAAAGGCATTGATTTTAGAAACCCACAAATCATTATTTGCAACCGTGAAATTAGAAAAAAAAAATTGATTAGACACCCGTGACACTTATTTATGCTCAGGCCTTTTTAATACGAGGGTCCCGGAGCCTCAACCGAAACAACAGCATGAAAGAGGAGATATGTCATCCTTTTGAATAAAAGATTACAGTAAAGGCATTGATTTTAGAAACCCACAGATCATTATTTGCAACCGTGAAATTAGAAAAAAACATTAATTACACACCCATGACACTTATTTATCCTCAGGCCTTTTTAATACGAGGGTCCCGGAGCCTCAACCGAAACAACAGCATGAAAGAGGAGATATGTCATCCTTTTGAATAAAAGATTACAGTAAAGGCATTGATTTTAGAAATCCACAGATCATTATTTGCAACCGTGAAAATAGAAAAAAAAATTGATTAGACAGCCGTGACACTTATTTATGCTCAGGCCTTTTTAATACGAGGGTCCCGGAGCCTCAACCGAAACAACAGCATAAAAGAGGAGATATGTCATCCTTTTGAGTAAAAGATTACAGTAAAGGCATTGATTTTAGAAACCCACAGATCATTATTTGCAACCGGGAAATTAGAAAAAAACATTGATTACACACCCGTGACACTTATTTATGCTCAGGCCTTTTTAATACAAGGGTCCCGGAGCCTCAACCGAAACAACAGCATGAAAGAGGAGATATGTCATCCTTTTGAATAAAAGATTACAGTAAAGGTATTGATTTTAGAAACCCACAGATCATTATTTGCAACCGTGAAATTAGAAAAAAAACATTGATTACACACCCGTGACACTTATTTATGCTCAGGCCTTTTTAATACGACGGTTCCGGAGCCTCAACCGAAACAACAGCATGAAAGAGGAGATATGTCATCCTTTTGAATAAAAGATTACAGTAAAGGCATTGATTTTAGAAACCCACAGATCATTATTTGCAACCGTGAAATTAGAAAAAAAAATTGATTAGACACCCGTGACACTTATTTATGCTCAGGCCTTTTTAATACGAGGGTCCCGGAGCCTCAACCGAAACAACAGCATGAAAGAGGAGATATGTCATCCTTTTGAATAAAAGATTACAGTAAAGGCATTGATTTTAGAAACCCACAGATCATTATTTGCAACCGTGAAATTAGAAAAAAAAATTGATTAGACACACGTGACACTTATTTATGCTCAGGCCTTTTTAATACGAGGGTCCCGGAGCCTCAACCGAAACAACAGCATGAAAGAGGAGATATGTCATCCTTTTAAATAAAAGATTACAGTAAAGGCATTGATTTTAGAAACCCACAGATCATTATTTGCAACCGTGAAATAGAAAAAAAACATTGATTACACACCCGTGACACTTATTTATCCTCAGGCCTTTTTAATACGAGGGTCCCGGAGCCTCAACCGAAACAACAGCATAAAAGAGGAGATATGTCATCCTTTTGAGTAAAAGATTACAGTAAAGGAATTGATTTTAGAAACCCACAGATCATTATTTGCAACCGGGAAATTAGAAAAAAACATTGATTACACACCCGTGACACTTATTTATGCTCAGGCCTTTTTAATACAAGGGTCCCGGAGCCTCAACCGAAACAACAGCATGAAAGAGGAGATATGTCATCCTTTTGAATAAAAGATTACAGTAAAGGTATTGATTTTAGAAACCCACAGATCATTATTTGCAACCGTGAAATTAGAAAAAAAACATTGATTACACACCCGTGACACTTATTTATGCTCAGGCCTTTTTAATACGACGGTTCCGGAGCCTCAACCGAAACAACAGCATGAAAGAGGAGATATGTCATCCTTTTGAATAAAAGATTACAGTAAAGGCATTGATTTTAGAAACCCACAGATCATTATTTGCAACCGTGAAATTAGAAAAAAAAATTGATTAGACAGCCGTGACACTTATTTATGCTCAGGCCTTTTTAATACGAGGGTCCCGGAGCCTCAACCGAAACAACAGCATAAAAGAGGAGATATGTCATCCTTTTGAGTAAAAGATTACAGTAAAGGCATTGATTTTAGAAACCCACAGATCATTATTTGCAACCGGGAAATTAGAAAAAAACATTGATTACACACCCGTGACACTTATTTATGCTCAGGCCTTTTTAATACAAGGGTCCCGGAGCCTCAACCGAAACAACAGCATGAAAGAGGAGATATGTCATCCTTTTGAATAAAAGATTACAGTAAAGGTATTGATTTTAGAAACCCACAGATCATTATTTGCAACCGTGAAATTAGAAAAAAAACATTGATTACACACCCGTGACACTTATTTATGCTCAGGCCTTTTTAATACGACGGTTCCGGAGCCTCAACCGAAACAACAGCATGAAAGAGGAGATATGTCATCCTTTTGAATAAAAGATTACAGTAAAGGCATTGATTTTAGAAACCCACAGATCATTATTTGCAACCGTGAAATTAGAAAAAAAAATTGATTAGACACCCGTGACACTTATTTATGCTCAGGCCTTTTTAATACGAGGGTCCCGGAGCCTCAACCGAAACAACAGCATGAAAGAGGAGATATGTCATCCTTTTGAATAAAAGATTACAGTAAAGGCATTGATTTTAGAAACCCACAGATCATTATTTGCAACCGTGAAATTAGAAAAAAAAATTGATTAGACACACGTGACACTTATTTATGCTCAGGCCTTTTTAATACGAGGGTCCCGGAGCCTCAACCGAAACAACAGCATGAAAGAGGAGATATGTCATCCTTTTAAATAAAAGATTACAGTAAAGGCATTGATTTTAGAAACCCACAGATCATTATTTGCAACCGTGAAATAGAAAAAAAACATTGATTACACACCCGTGACACTTATTTATGCTCAGGCCTTTTTAATACGAGGGTCCCGGAGCCTCAACCGAAACAACAGCATGAAAGAGGAGATATGTCATCCTTTTAAATAAAAGATTACAGTAAAGGCATTGATTTTAGAAACCCACAGATCATTATTTGCAACTGTGAAATAGAAAAAAACATTGATTACACACCCGTTACACTTATTTATCCTCAGGCCTTTTTAATACGAGGGTCCCGGAGCCTCAACCAAAACAACAGCATGAAAGAAGAGATATGTCATCCTTTTGAATAAAAGATTACAGTAAAGGCATTGATTTTAGAAACCCACAGATCATTTATATGACCCGTGTAATAGAAAAAAACATTCATTAGACACCGGTTACACTTATTAATCCTCAGGCCTTGTTAATACGAGGGTCCCGGAGCCGCAACCGAAACAACAGCATGAAAGAGGACATATGTCATCCTTTTGAATTATAGATTACAGGAAAGGCATTGATTTTAGAAACACTGAGATAATTACTTGCAACCGGGAAATAAAAAAAAACATTGAACAGACACCCAGTACACTTTATTATCCATAGGCCTTTTCAGCAGAGGCTCCAGGACCCTCAACAAAAACAAGAGCAGGGAGCTGGGCATAGGAGTACAATGGAGTGTGACAATAATAATCTGAAGGTGAAGATTGCATAGTTGTGGCATTTTAATTTTGTTATCGTGGGAACTTAGTACTTGCAATGACCTTGCTCTGGTGAATCCATATCGCAAATGTGTTATTTAAGGCACTGTTATTCTATTTTTTTGAATATCAGCATTTGGTAAATGAAGCCCAACTTAAGGCTGGTGAGAAACAACCTTTCTTCTGGCTGTTTGCAAATGTTGTGGCTCTGGACAAACATGTGAATAAGGGGCCATCAGCCATATTCTGCACGCAACCCCTTTGATGATTGACGATAAACATGTGTCACCTGCAAGCAGAGCTTGTTACTTCTGTCTAAATCATCTTCCTGGTATGGACAGGCCACTGTTTCCCACAGCAAGTACGAATTTTGAAATACAAGATTGTCTTGAGTATGGTAGGAAACCAAAGTTTATTTAATTCTGTACTATCTATCACCACAAAAAAATGAACTTCTTGAAGCAACGAAAATGCCAGCAATTTCATGTGCTTATGGATGATAAGGACGTCCTGTCCTGTGGTGCACAGAGATGGAGACGATTTTTGCCCTCCCTGTACACTACCCAGATGTCTCAAACATCACCAGAAACACAATACAGCCACTCTTGTGAAGTTCCTGGAGTGTTCCGGTAGCCATCTCTTTGCGCTCCTAAAGGAATACTTTATCAGTGTTTTTGTATACATCCAACAACAGCTTCGGAGACTGTGGTGACGCACATGTTATTTACTGTTGTTCCAGCTGTGGCAATATCAATTGGCATGAAAAAGTTAAGATTTGTGGGTGGCGGAGCCTATAGCTGTTTTGCGGTAGGACGTGTGTTTGAGGAGCTCCAGGTCTTACAAGTTACTTTGGAGTTAGTTTTCAACCTTAATTTAATTTTCTTTTTGGGATTCATAGTCACACTTTCTGGGGCTATCCAAGAGGAGCCTGGTAAAAGCAGTAGTAGTCACCCCTTATATCAACGGGTACGGAGACCTGTTTTTTGCGTTTCCAATATTGCGGCGGTCCACAAACTAATCCTGAATGAAAAAAAAAACTTAAAATTTGGACTAGTGACGCACATTTTATGCACGTGGCAATTGCAATTTGCAATAAAAATAATCTGCTAACAACAACCACTACCTACGACCACACCTGACTCCTGAAGTCATGCTTCAGTTATTAAGTCAAGTTAAATAATTTTTTTTTTTTTATGCTCAGCAGAGGCTCCAGGACCGTCGACAAAACCAGCAGCAGGAAAGAGGACATATGGCATCCTTTTGAAAAAATGATTATAGGAAAGGCATTGATTTCAGAAACACAGAGATCATTAGTTGCAACCGGTAAATAGAAAAAAACATTGATTAGACACCCAGTACACATACATTTTTCATTAGGCCTTTTTAATAAGATTAAGAGGCTCCTGGAGCCTCAACAGAAACAACAGCATTAAAAAGTACATATGGCATCCTTGTGAATAATAGATTACTGGAAAGGCATTGATTTTAGAAACCTGTGGATAATTTTTTGCAACCGTGAAATCTAAAAAAACATAGGCCTAGATTTGGAGTTTGGCGGTAAAAGGGCTGTTAACGCTCCGCGGGCTTTTTTCTGGCCGCACCATAAATTTAACTCTGGTATCGAGAGTTCAAACAAATGCTGCGTTAGGCTCCAAAAAAGGAGCGTAGAGCATTTTTACCGCAAATGCAACTCTCGATACCAGAGTTGCTTACGGACGCGGCCAGCCTCAAAAACGTGCTCGTGCACGATTCTCCCATAGAAAACAATGGGGCTGTTTGAGCTGAAAAAAACCTAACACCTGCAAAAAAGCAGCGTTCAGCTCCTAACGCAGCCCCATTGTTTTCTATGGGGAAACACTTCCTACGTCTGCACCTAACACTCTAACATGAACCCCGAGTCTAAACAACCCTAACCTTACACTTATTAACCCCTAATCTGCCGCCCCCGCTATCGCTGACCCCTGCATATTTTTTTTAACCCCTAATCTGCCGCTCCGTAAACCGCCGCAACCTACGTTATCCCTATGTACCCCTAATCTGCTGCCCTAACATCGCCGACCCCTATATTATATTTATTAACCCCTAATCTGCCCCCCTCAACGTCGCCGACACCTGCTTACACTTATTAACCCCTAATCTGCCAAGCGGACCTGAGCGCTACTATAATAAAGTTATGAACCCCTAACCCGCCTCACTAACCCTATCATAAATAGTATTAACCCCCTAATCTGCCCTCCCTAACATCGCCGACACCTAACTTCAATTATTAACCCCTAATCTGCCGAGCGGAGCTCACCGCTATTCTAATAAATTGATTAACCCCTAAAGCTAAGTCTAACCCTAACACTAACACCCCCCTAAGTTAAATATAATTTTTATCTAACGAAATAAATTAACTCTTATTAAATAAATGATTCCTATTTAAAGCTAAATACTTACCTGTAAAATAAATCCTAATATAGCTACAATATAAATTATAATTATATTGTAGCTATTTTAGGATTAATATTTATTTTACAGGCAACTTTGTAATTATTTTAACCAGGTACAATAGCTATTAAATAGTTAAGAACTATTTAATAGTTACCTAGTTAAAATAATAACAAATTTACCTGTAAAATAAATCCTAACCTAAGATATAATTAAACCTAACACTACCCTATCAATAAAATAATTAAATAAACTACCTACAATTACCTACAATTAACCTAACACTACACTATTAATAAATTAATTAAACACAATTCCTACAAATAAATACAATTAAATAAACTAGCTAAAGTACAAAAAATAAAAAAGAACTAAGTTACAGAAAATAAAAAAAATATCCAATCAGCCAATCAGATTGAGCTCGCATTCTATTGGCTGTTCCGATTAGCCAATAGAATGCGAGCTCAATCTGATTGGCTGATTGGCTCAGCCAATCGGATTGAACTTGATTCTGATTGGCTGATTCCATCAGCCAATCAGAAAATTCCTACCTTAATTCCGATTGGCTGATAGAATCCTATCAGCCAATCGGAATTCGAGGGACGCCATCTTGGATGACGTCCCTTAAAGGAACCGTCATTAGTCGGGAGACAACGGAAGAAGAGGATGGATCCGCGTCGCCTGCTTCAAGATGGACCCGCTCCGCACCGGATCGAAGAAGATCGAAGATGCCACTTGGAGAAGATGTTTGCCGGTCCGGATGTCCTCTTCTTGCCGGATAGGAGGAAGACTTTGGAGCCTCTTCTGGACCTCTTCAGCACCGGATTATGGATCGCCAACCCCCGCTTGGGTTGGATGAAGATGTTGGAGCCAGGACGGATCGGTGATGCCTGGATGGTGAAGACAAGGTAGGAAGATCTTCAGGGGCTTAGTGTTAGGTTTATTTAAGGGGGGTTTGGGTTAGATTAGGGGTATGTGGGTGGTGGGTTGTAATGTTGGGGGGGGGGGGGGGTATTGTATTTATTCTTTTACAGGCAAAAGAGCTGAAATTCTTGGGGCATGCCCCGCAAAGGGCCCTGTTCAGGGCTGGTAAGGTAAAAGAGCTTGTAACTTTTTTAATTTAGAATAGGGTAAGGAATTTTTTATTTTGGGGGGCTTTGTTATTTTATTAGGGGGCTTAGAGTAGGTGTAATTAGTTTAAAATTGTTGTAATATTTTTCTTATGTTTGTAAATATTTTTTTATTTTCTGTAACTTAGTTCTTTTTTATTTTTTGTACTTTAGCTAGTTTATTTAATTGTATTTATTTGTAGGAATTGTGTTTAATTAATTTATTGATAGTGTAGTGTTAGGTTAATTGTAGGTAATTGTAGGTAGTTTATTTAATTATTTTATTGATAGGGTAGTGTTAGGTTTAATTATATCTTAGGTTAGGATTTATTTTACAGGTAAATTTGTTATTATTTTAACTAGGTAACTATTAAATAGTTCTTAACTATTTAATAGCTATTGTACCTGGTTAAAATAATTACAAAGTTGCCTGTAAAATAAATATTAATCCTAAAATAGCTACAATATAATTATAATTTATATTGTAGCTATATTAGGATTTATTTTACAGGTAAGTATTTAGCTTTAAATAGGAATCATTTATTTAATAAGAGTTAATTTATTTCGTTAGATAAAAATTATATTTAACTTAGGGGGGTGTTAGTGTTAGGGTTAGACTTAGCTTTAGGGGTTAATCAATTTATTAGAATAGCGGTGAGCTCCGCTCGGCAGATTAGGGGTTAATAATTGAAGTTAGGTGTCGGCGATGTTAGGGAGGGCAGATTAGGGGTTAATACTATTTATGATAGGGTTAGTGAGGCAGGTTAGGGGTTCATAACTTTATTATAGTAGCGCTCAGGTCCGCTCGGCAGATTAGGGGTTAATAAATGTAGGCAGGTGTCGGCGACGTTGAGGGGGGCAGATTAGGGGATAATAAATATAATATAGGGGTCGGCGATGTTAGGGCAGCAGATTAGGGGTACATAGGGATAACGTAGGTGGCAGCGATTTGCGGTCGGAAGATTAGGGGTTAATTATTTTAAGTAGCTGGCCGCGACGTTGTGGGGGGCAGGTTAGGGGTTAATAAATGTAATACAGGGATCGGCGGGGTTAGGGGCAGCAGATTAGGGGTACATAAGTATAACGTAGGTGGCGGTCGGCAGATTAGGGGTTAAAAATTTTAATCGAGTGGCGGCGATGTGGGGGGAGCTCGGTTTAGGGGTACATAGGTAGTTTATGGGTGTTAGTGTACTTTAGGGTACAGTAGTTAAGAGCTTTATGAACCGGCGTTAGCCAGAAAGCTCTTAACTCCTGCTATTTTCAGGCGGCTGGAGTTTTGTCGTTAGAGCTCTAACGCTCACTTCAGAAACGACTCTAAATACCGGCGTTAGAAAGATCCCATTGAAAACATAGGCTACGCAAATGGCGTAGGGGGATCTGCGGTATGGAAAAGTCACGGCTGAAAAGTGAGCGTTAGACCCTTTAATCACTGACTCCAAATACCAGCGGGCGGACAAAACCAGCGTTAGGAGCCTCTAACGCTGGTTTTGACGGCTACCGCCGAACTCCAAATCTAGGCCATAGATTAGACACCCAGTACACTTCTTTATCCTTAGGCCTTTTAAGCATAGGCTCCAGGACCCTCAACAAAACCAGCAGCAGGAAAGAGGACATATGGCATACTTTTGTAAATTAGATTACAGGAAAGGCATTGATTTTAGAAACACAGAGATCATTTATATGACCAGTGAAATAGAAAAAAAAAATGATTGGACACCCAGTACACTTCTTTATCCTTAGTCCTTTTTAATACGAGGGTCCCGGAGCCTCAACAGAAACAACAGCATGAAAGAGGAGATATGTCATCCTTTTGAATAATAGATTACCGGAAAGGCATTGATTTTAGAATCCCACAGATCATTTATATGACCCGTGAAATAGAAAAAAACATTGATTAGACACCCAGTACACTTATTTATCCATAGTCCTTTTTAGCAGAGGCTCCAGGACCCTCAACAAAAACAAGAGCAGGGAGGTGGGCATAGTACAATGGAGTGTGACAATAATAATGTGAAGGGGAAGATTGCGGAGTTGTGTCATTTTAATTTTGTTATTGTGGGAAGTACTTGCAATGACCTTGCTCTGGTGAATCCATATCGCAAATGTGTTTTTTAAGGCACTGTTTGTCTATTTTTTGAATATCAGCATTTGGTAATTGAAGCTCAACTTAAGGCTGGTGAGAACCGACCTCTCTTCTGGCTGTTTGCAAATGTTGTTGCTCTGGACAAACATGTGAATAAGGGGCCATCAGCCATATTCTGCACGCAACCCCTTTGATGATTGACGATAAACATGTGTCACCTGCAATCAGAGCCCGTTACTTCTGTCTAAATCATCTTCCTGCTATGGACAGGCCACTGTTTCCCACAGCAAGTCCGAAGCTTGAACTACAAGATTGTCTTGAGTATGGTAGGAAACCAAAGTTTATTTAATTCTGTACTATCACCACAAAAACTGAACTTCTTGAAGCAACGAAAATGCCAGCAATTTCATGTGCTTATGGATGATAAGGACGTCCTGTCCTGTGGTGCACAGAGATGGAGAGGATTTTTGCCCTCCCTGTACACTACCCAGATGTCTACAACATCACCAGAAATGCAAGACAGCCACTCTTGTGAAGTTCCTTGAGTGTTCCGGTAGCCATCTCTTTGCGCCCCAAAAGGAATTCTTTATTGTTGTTTTTGTATACATCCGACAATAGCTTCGGAGACTGTGGTGACGCACATGTTAGTTACTGTTGTTCCAGCTGTGGCAATATCAATTGGCATTAAAAAGGTAAGATTTGGGTGGGCGGAGCCTATACCTGTTGTGGTAGGACGTGTGTTTGAGGAGCACCAGGTCTTACAATTTACTTAGGAGTAATTTTTCAACCTTAATTTAATTTTCTTTTTGGGATTCATACTCACACTTTCTGGGGATATCCAAGAGGAGCCTGGTAAAAGCACTAGTAGTCACCCCTTATATCAACGGGTACGGAGACCTGTTTTTTGCGTTTCCAATATTGCGCCGTACCCCAAACTAATCCTGAATGAAAAAAAAAAAAATAAAATTTGGACTAGTGACGCACATTTTATGCATGCTGTGGCAATTGCAATTTGCAATAAAAATAATCTGCTAACAACAACCACTACCTACGACCACACCTGACTCCTGAAGTCATGCTTCAGTTATTAAGTCAAGTTAAATTAATTTTTTTTTCTTTATTATGCTCAGCAGAGGCTCCAGGACCGTCGACAAAACCAGCAGCAGGAAAGAGGACATATGGCATCCTTTTGAAAAAATGATTATAGGAAAGGCATTGATTTCAGAAACACAGAGATCATTAGTTGCAACCGGTAAATAGAAAAAAACATTGATTAGACACCCAGTACACTTATTTTTCATTAGGCCTTTTTAATAAGAGGCTCCCGGAGCCTCAACCAAAACAACAGCATCAAAAAGTACATATGGCATCCTTGTGAATAATAGATTACTGGAAAGGCATTGATTTTAGAAACCCGTGGATAATTTTTTGCAAACGTGAAATCTAAAAAAACATAGATTATACACCCAGTACACTTCTTTATCCTTAGGCCTTTTTAGAAGAGTCTCCCGTAGCCTCAACAGAAACAACAGCATGAAAGAGGACATATGGCATCCTTGTGACTAATAGATTACAGGAAAGGCATTGATTTTAGAAACCCAGAGATAATTTTTTGCAACCGGGAAATCTAAAACAAAATGGATTAGACAACCAGGACACTTATTTATCCTTAGGCCTTAGTAGCAGAGGCTCCAGGACCCTCAACAAAACCAGCAGCAGTAAAGAGAACATATGGCATCCTTTAGAAAAATAGATTTCTGGAAAGGCATTGATTTTAGAAACACAGAGATCATTAGTTGCAACCGGGAAATCTAAAAAAAAATGGATTATACACCAAGTACACTTATTTATCCTTAGGCCTTTTTCGCAGAGGCTCCAGGACCCTCCACAAAACCAGCAGCATGAAAGAGGACATATGGCATCCTTTAGAAATTTATATTACAGTAAAGGCATTGATTTTAGAAACACAGAGATCATTAGTTGCAACAGTGAAATCTAAAAAAACATAGATTATACACCCAGTACACTTCTTTATCCTTATGCCTTTTTCGCAGAGGCTCCAGGACCCTCTACAAAACCAGCAGCATGAAAGAGGACATATGGCATCCTTTAGAAAATTAGATTACAGGAAAGGCATTGATTTTAGAAACACAGAGATCATTAGTTGCAACCATGAAATCGCAAAAAACTTCAATTATACACCAAGTACACTTATTTATCCTTAGGCCTTTTTAGCAGAGGCTCCAGGACCCTCCACAAAACCAGCAGCATGAAAGAGGACATATGGCATCCTTTAGAAAATTAGATTACAGGAAAGGCATTGATTTTAGAAACACAGAGATCATTAGTTGCAACCGTGCAATCTCAAAAAACTTGGATTATACACCAAGTACACTTATTTATCCTTAGGCCTTTTTCGCAGAGGCTCCAGGACCCTCCACAAAACCAGCAGCATGAAAGAAGACATATGGCATCCTTTAGAAATTTATATTACAGTAAAGGCATTGATTTTAGAAACACAGAGATCATTAGTTGCAACCGTGAAATCTAAAAAAACATAGATTATACACCCAGTACACTTCTTTATCCTTAGGCCTTTTTAGAAAAGTCTCCCGTAGCCTCAACAGAAACAACAGCATGAAAGAGGACATATGGCATCCTTGTGACTAATAGATTACAGGAAAGGCATTGATTTTAGAAACCCAGAGATAATTTGTTGCAACCGGGAAATCTAAAAAAAAATGGATTAGACAACCAGGACACTTATTTATCCTTAGGCCTTAGTAGCAGAGGCTCCAGGACCCTCAACAAAACCAGCAGCAGTAAAGAGGACATATGGCATCCTTTAGAAAAATATATTTCTGGAAAGGCATTGATTTTAGAAACATAGAGATCATTAGTTGCAACCGTGCAATCTCTAAAAAATTGGATTATACACCAAGTACACTTATTTATCCTTAGGCCTTTTTCGCAGAGGCTACAGGACCCTCCACAAAACCAGCAGCATGAAAGAGGACATATGGCATCCTTTAGAAAATTATATTACAGGAAAGGCATTGATTTTAGAAACACAGAGCTCATTAGTTGCAACCATGAAATCGCAAAAAACTTCGATTATACACCAAGTACACTTATTTATCCTTAGGCCTTTTTAGCAGAGGCTCCAGGACCCTCCACAAAACCAGCAGCATGAAAGAGGACATATGGCATCCTTTAGAAAATTAGATTGCAGGAAAGGCATTGATTTTAGAAACACAGAGATCATTAGTTGCAACCGTGAAATCGCAAAAAACTTCGATTATACACCAAGTACACTTATTTATCCTTAGGCCTTTTTAGCAGAGGCTCCAGGACCCTCCACAAAACCAGCAGCATGAAAGAGGACATATGGCATCCTTTAGAAAATTAGATTACAGGAAAGGCATTGATTTTAGAAACACAGAGATCATTTGTTGCAACCGTGAAATCTAAAAAAACATAGATTATACACCCAGTACACTTCTTTATCCTTAGGCCTTTTTAGAAGAGTGTCCCGGAGCCTCAACAGAAAGAACAGCATGAAAGAGGACATATGGCATCCTTTTGAAAAATAGATTACAGGAAAGGCATTGATTTTAGAAAGACAGAAAAAATTTGTTACAAACGGGAAATCTAAAAAAACATTGAATAGACACCCAGTACACTTCTTTATCCTTCGGCCTTTTTAGCAGAGGCTCCAGGACACTCAACAAAACCAGCAGTAGGAAAGAGGACATATGGCATCCTTTGTGAAAAAAAGATTATAGGAAAGGCATTGATTTTAGAAACCCGGGGATAATTGGTTGCAACCGTGAATTTGAATAAAAAAAATGATTGGATGGACACCCAGTACAATTCTTTCTCCCTAGGCCTTTTTATAAGAGGGTCAAGAACCCTCAAACAAAACACAAGCAGGAAAGGGGACATATGGCATACTTTTGAACAATAGAGTAAGAGTACAGGAAAGGCATTGATTTTACAAACCCATAGATAATTTTTTGCAAATGTAAATTTGAATTAAAAAAATGATTCGATGGACACCCAGTACACCTCTTTCTCCTTAGGCCTTTTTATAAGAGGGTCCTGGACCCTCAAAAAAAACACCAGCAGGAAAGAGGACATTTGGCATACTTTTGAAAATTAGATTACAGGAAAGGCATTGATTTTAGAAACACAGAGATCAGTTATATGACCCGGGAAATAGAAAAAAAACATTGATTGGACACCCAGTACACTTCTTTATCCTTAGTCCTTTTTATAAGAGTGTCCCGGATCCTCAACAGAAAGAACAGCATGAAAGAGGACATATGGCATCCTTTTGAAAAATAGATTACAGGAAAGGCATTGATTTTTGAAAGACAGAAAAAATTTGTTACAACCGGGAAATCTAAAAAAACATTGAATAGACACCCATTACACTTCTTTATCCTTAGGCCTTTTTAGCAGAGGCTCCAGGACACTCAACAAAACCAGCAGTAGGAAAGAGGACATATGGCATCCTTTGTGAAAAAAAGATTATAGGAAAGGCATTGATTTTAGAAACCTGGGGATAATTTTTTGCAACCGTGAATTTTAATTAAAAAAATGATTGGATGGACACCCAGTACAATTCTTTATCCATAAGGCCTTTTTATAAGAGGGTCCAGGACCCTCAAACAAAAAAACAGCAGGAAAGAGGACATATGGCATACTTTTGAACAATAGAGTACAGGAAAGGCATTGATTTTAGAAACCCATAGAAATTTTTTTTAAATGGAAATTTGAATCAAAAAAATGATTCGATGGACACCCATTACACTTCTTTATCCTTAGGCCTTTTTAGCAGAGGCTCCAGGACACTCAACAAAACCAGCAGTAGGAAAGAGGACATATGGCATCCTTTGTGAAAAAAGATTATAGGAAAAGCATTGATTTTAGAAACCCGGGGATAATTTTTTGCAACCGTGAATTTTAATTAAAAAAATGATTGGATGGACACCCAGTACAATTCTTTATCCATAAGGCCTTTTTATAAGAGGGCCCTGGACCCTCAAAAAAAACACCAGCAGGAAAGAGGACATATGGCATACTTTTGAACAATAGAGTACAGGAAAGGCATTTATTTTAGAAACCCATAGATAATGTTTTGCAAATGGAAATTTGAATCAAAAAAATGATTTGATGGACACCCAGTACACCTCTTTCTCCTTAGGCCTTTTTATAAGAGGGTCCTGGACCCTCAAAAAAAAACACCAGCAGGAAAGAGGACGTATGGCATCCTTTTGAACAATAGAGTACAGGTACAATATTGATTTTACAAACCCAGAGATCATTTTGGTCAATTGTTAAATAGAAAAATAAAAATGAGTGGCCAACCAGTACACCTCTTTCTCCTTAGGCCTTTTTATAACAGGGTCCTGGACCCTCAAAAAAACACCAGCAGGAAAGAGGACGTATGGCATCCTTTTGAACAATAGAGTACAGGTACGGCATTGATTTTACAAACCCAGAGATCATTTTGGTCATTTGTTAAATAGAAAAATAAAAATAAGTGGCCAACCAGTACACCTCTTTCTCCTTAGGCCTTTTTATAAGAGGGTCCTGGACCCTCAAAAAAAACACCAGCAGGAAAGAGGACGCATGACATCCTTTTGAACAATAGAGTACAGGTACGGCATTGATTTTACAAACCCAGAGATCATTTTGGTCAATTGCTAAATAGAAAAATAAAAATGAGTGGCCAACCAGTACACCTCTTTCTCCTTAGGCCTTTTTATAAGAGGGTCCAGGACCCTCAAACAAAATACCAGCAGGAAAGAGAACATATGGCATACTTTGGAACAATAGAGTACTGGTACGGCATTGATTTGTGAAACCCACAGATAATTGTTTGTAAAAGTGAAATAGCCCCAAAAACCATGCTTGGACTCCCACTCCAGGTCGTTCTCCTTCAGCTTTTTTATAAGAGGGTCCAGCACCCTCAACAGAAACAACTGCAGGAAACACCACCACATATGCCATCCTTTTGCACAAGCGAGTACAGGTATGGCATCCATTTTAGAAACCCAAAGATAATTGAGAGGAACCAGGAACATTTTTCTAAAAACTGTATGGGGCACCCATTACTACAGGTCGTTCTCCTCCAGCCTTTTTATATCATGGGCCATGACCCGCAACAGGCACAACAGCATGAAACACAACATATGCCACCCTTTTGCACAATAGAGTACAGGTATGACATAGATGGAACACAGAGATAATTTAGAGCAACCAAGAGACGGATAAAGATGCTTGGTCGGTCCTACTCTTTCAAATTTGTTGCATTTTGCGTTCAATTGAATGGTCCACCGGATATGAGTGGTGTGTAAAGTTGTACAATTCGTTTAATCACTAGTGTTATGTGCCTTATTTTTTTTATTTGAGTTTTGTACCCACAGAGATGCAGCAGAGGCCAGAAAAATTAGGAATGTACAAATGACTGAAAAATTGGGGTATTGTTGTAGCAACTGCTGTAGCAGCGGCCAGAAAAATCGATGTTTGTAAAACATTTATAAAGTGCCCTAAAAGCTTGTGGCTTGAACACTAGTTGTTGGCGGATAAGTCAAGCAAGTCCTCCGTCTTTATAACCAAAAAAAAAAAGGCCAGCCTGTGTACCAGTTGTAGCCCAAGCTAACTCATATCATCATCAGTAGTTTTTTATTCAAATGTATCGCCCAATGTCAGTCCCTTCGGGATCCAGCCCTCATTCATTTTTATAAAAGTGAGATAGTCAAGGCTTTTTTGACCTAGGTGACTTCTCTTCTCAGTGACAAAACCTCCTGCTGCACTAAAAGTCCTTTCAGACAGGACACTTGAAGCGGGGCAGGCCAGAAGTTCCATTGCAAATTGGGATAGCTCAGGCCACAAGTCCAGCCTGCACACCCAGTAGTCAAGGGGTCCATCGCTCCTGAGAGTGTCGAGATCCGCAGTTAAAGCTAGGTAGTCTGCTACCTGTCGGTTGAGTCTTTCTCTAAGGCTGGATCCCGAAAGGCTCTGATGGTGCATGGGAGTTAAAAAGGTACGCATGTCCTCCATCAACAAGACGTCAGGAAAGCACCCGGTCCTTGCCGCCGTGGTCATGGGAGGAGGAGGATTAATTTCATCTCTTCCCCTGTTACATTCCCGTGGTGCTGTGACATCACCCTTATACGCTGTGTAAAGCATAGTTTTTAATTTATTATGAAAATGCTCCATCCTTTCCGACTTGCGGGAATTTGGTAACATTTCAGGCACTTTATGCTTATACCGGGGGTCGAGGAGCGTGGACACCCAGTACAGGTCTTTCTCCTTCAGCTTTTTTATACAAGGGTCCCTCAACAGGCACGACAGCATGAAAGAACCCATTGGAACAAGGTTGGATGCTGAGCTAATCATGTCGCGTTCCTCCTCCTCACTGATCTCACTGATGGTATCTTCTTCCCCCCAGCCACGTACAACACCACGGGTACCAGAGAGGTGACAACAACGAGCACCCTGGGATGACTGTTGTGCTCGGTCTTCCTCCTCCTCATCCTCCCCAAAGCCACATTCCTCCTCTGACTCCTCTTCCTCACAATCCTCTTCCTGCGTTGCCGCAGGTCCAGCAAGCAATGCTGATTCGGCTGTTTGCGGGGGTGATGGACACCACAACTCTCCCGCTTCCTTTTCATGCTCATCTACTGCCTGATCCAGCACTCTTCGCAGGGCACGCTCCAGGAAGAAAACAAATGGTATGATGTTGCTGATGGTGCCTTCGGTGCGACTGACAAGGTTTGTCAGCTCCTCAAAAGGACGCATGAGCCTACAGGCATTGCACATGAGCGTCCAGTAATTTGGCAAAAATATCCCCAGCTCCCCAGAGGCTGTCCTAGCACCCCGGTCATACAAATACTCATTAACAGCTTTTTCTTGTTGGAGCAGGCGGTCAAACATTAGGAGTGTTGAATTCCACCGTGTCGGGCGGTCGCAAATCAAGCACCTCACTGGCAGGTTGTTTCGACGCTGGATATCAGACAAGTGCGCCATGACCGTGTTGGAACGCCTGAAATGGCCACACACCTTCCTGGCCTGCTTCAGGACGTCCTGTAAGCCTGGGTACTTAAGGACAAATCGCTGTACAATTAGATTACACACATGTGCCATGCACGGCACATGTGTCAACTTGCCCAATTTCAATGCCGCCATCAAATTACTTCCATTGTCAGAAACAACCTTGCCAATCTCCAGTTGGTGCGGAGTCAGCCACTGATCCACCTGTGCGTTCAGGGCGGTCAGGAGTGCTGGTGCGGTGTGACTCTCCGCTTTCAGGCAAGTCAACCCCAAGACGGCGTGACACTGCCGTACCCGGGATGTAGCATAGTACCTGGGGAGCTGGGGGGGGTGCCATAGATGTGGAGCAAGACGCAGAAGTTGAAGAGGACTCAGCCGAGGAAGAGGTTATGGAAGAGGATGGAGTAGGAGGAGTAGAGGAGGTAGCAGCAGGCCTGCCTGCAAGTCGTGGCGGTGTCACCAACTCTTCTGCAGAGCCACGCATTCCATGCTTGTCAGAAGTCAGCAGGTTTACCCAATGCGCAGTGTAGGTGATATACCTGCCCTGACCATGCTTTGCAGACCAGCTATCCGTGGTCATATGGACCCTTGCCCCAACGCTGTGTGCCAGACATGCCATAACTTCCTTTCTCACAACAGAGTACAGGTTTGGGATTGCCTTTTGTGAAAAGAAATTTCTGCCAGGTACCTTCCACTGCGGTGTCCCAATAGATACAAATTTTTTGAAAGCATCAGACTCCACCAGCTTGTATGGTAAAAGCTGGCGGGCTAAGAGTTCAGACAAGCCAGCTGTCAGACGCCGGGCAAGGGGGTGACTTTGAGAAATTGGCTTCTTACGCTCAAACATGTCCTTGACAGACACCTGACTATGGGCAGATGACCAGGAACTGCTACGTAAGAGAGACTGAGTGGAGGATGGTTGAGAGGGGGCAAGGAGGACAGCACTGGTTGACGTGGCTGAAGATGCTGGAGCAGGAGGAGGAGGGCGGCTTTCACTTTGTGTGCTGCTTCTTCATGTGTTCTTCCCATCGGCCTTTGTGATGGGAGACCATGTGCCTTCGCAAAGCAGTTGTACCTAGGTGGCTGTTGGACTTCCCACGACTCAGTTTCTTTTGGCACAGGTTGCAAATGGCATCGATGTTGTCAGAGGCAGACACACAAAAAAAATGCCTCCACGCATCCACGTGACATCCACGTGACATCCACCGACACATCATCATCAACCGCTTCACTTGTATCTGAAACATCAAGAAAGGAAGCAGCAGCGGGTACAACATCATCATCATCATCATCATCACACCGTACCTCCATGTCGGTAATGCTGCCTGACTGAGACTGATCACTATTATCTACATCCTCTGTCAATGATGGTTGCGCATCACTCATTTCTTCCAAATGATGTGTCAATAACTCCTGTGACAGATCAACTGAAGCGGCTGTGGTGCTAGTGTTGGTGGTGGCGACAGGCGGCGGAGTGGCACTGGTCACTTGAGACCTGCCCAAAGCACAGCTGGATTTAGATGGTGCGTCAAGGTTAGGAGGACTAGCAGCGGAAGCTGAAGAAGATTGGGTTTCCTGTGTTAGCCATTCAACTACGTCCTCCTCAGAAGTTTTTGCATCCCCCCTGGCACCCGGCGTCTGAACAATGTGCATATTTGTAGGGTCTAAAGGAATCACAGCACCAAGACCACAACCACGGAACCTGCGGGGTGGCCTGCCTCTGCCTGTCATTTTTTTTTAAATGGACACTAACAATACTATTACACCAATTGAGTGGTGGCACTGTGAAAGTGGGCACAGTATACGCTGTGAGACTGACAACAACAAAAAAGACAGATGTTTTAAAAACCACAAATTGTTAATTTTTTGAAATATTACTAGTACTGTGGCAACAAATATGATTGTTTGGCACTATTTGGCAAATGGGCCTGTCTGGCACACACGCTGGGAGAAAGGAAACTGCAATTCAATGGCACTAGGAGACTGAAGAATCACAGTCAAAACAGTTATGATTAACAAAAATTCCAATCCTGTTACAATAAATATGAGTGGTGGCACTAATTGGCTAGTTGGGACTGGCACACAGGCAGGCAGGCAGGAGGAAAATGCAATTCAAGGGCACTAGTAGACTGCAGATTGACAGTCAAAACAGTGTTGATTGACAAATTTTGCAATACTGTTAAAAGAAATATGATTGCTGGCACTAATTGGATAGTTGGGCCTGGCACACAGGCTGGCAGGCAGTAGAAAAGTGCAAGTCAATGGCACAAGCAAAATGAGGATTAAGATCAACAATCAAGATTTTTTTAATTTTAATTAGTAACTATACTGTGACAACAATTAGGATTGGTGTAAATAGTTGGCAAGACGGCCTGGCACAAAAGGATGGCAGGCAGGAGGTAGATGCAATTCAAGGACACTAGGAGACTGATTACTGACAGTCTAAACAGTGATGATTGACAATTTTTGCAATACTGTTAACAGAAATATGATTGCTGACAACAATTGGCTAGGTGGGCCTGGCTCAAAGTAGGCTGCAAGGCAGGAGGAAAGTGCTATTCAATGGCACCAGCAAACTGAGGATTCAAATCACAGCAACTGTTGCCAAAAATTTTAATTTTTAATTATTAGAATACTGTCACAACAAATATGATTGGTGTAAATATTTTTCAAGTAGGCCTGGCACACAGGCTTGGAAGGCTGTAGAAAAGTGCAATTCTAGGGCACGAGCAAACTGAGGATTAAGATCATCAACAATCAAGATTTTTTTAATTTTAATTAGTAACTATACTGTGACAAAAAATTAGGATTGGTGTAAATAGTTGGCAAGACGGCCTGGCACAAAAGGATGGCAGGCAGGAGGTAGATGCAATTCAAGGACACTAGGAGACTGATTACTGACAGTCTAAACAGTGATGATTGACAATTTTGCAATACTGTTAACAGAAATATGATTGCTGACAACAATTGGCTAGGTGGGCCTGGCTCACAGCAGGCTGCAAGGCAGGAGGAAAGTGCTATTCAATGGCACCAGCAAACTGAGGATTCAAATCACAGCAACTATTACCAAAATTTTTAATTTTTAACCCCTTAATGACCACAATGTACCCTGTATGTCACTGGTCGTTAAGGGTTTTTTCAGGACATAATAGCACAAGTCTAGCAAGAAAACGCTATTAATGCCCTCCCTCCAGCAGGCTTTGTGGAATAGAGCCGTCTCAACGCTGGTGGCAAGACCACGCTATAAAACAATCACGTCCCAAAAAAAGGCCAGCGACATACAGGGTACGTCGTTGGTCCTTAAGGGGTTAATTATTAGAATACTGTCACAACAAATATGATTGGTGTAAATATTTTTTAAGTAGGCCTGGCACACAGGCTTGGAAGGCTGTAGAAAAGTGCAATTCAAAGGCACGAGCAAACTGAGGATTAAGATCATCAACAATAAAGATTTTTTTAATTGTAATTAGTAACTATACTGTGACAAAAAATTAGGATTGGTGTAAATAGTTGGCAAGACGGCCTGGCACAAAAGGATGGCAGGCAGGAGGTAGATGCAATTCAAGGAAACTAGGAGACTGATTACTGACAGTCTAAACAGTGATGATTGACAATTTTTGCAATACTGTTAACAGAAATATGATTGCTGACAACAATTGGCTAGGTGGGCCTGGCTCACAGCAGGCTGCAAGGCAGGAGGAAAGTGCTATTCAAAGGCACCAGCAAACTGAGGATTCAAATCACAGCAACTATTACCAAAAATTTTAATTTTAATTATTAGAATACTGTCACAACAAATATGATTGGTGTAAATATTTTTTTAAGTAGGCCTGGCACACAGGCTTGGAAGGCTGTAGAAAAGTGCAATTCAAAGGCACGAGCAAATTTAGGATTAAGATCATCAACAATCAAGATTTTTTTAATTGTAATTAGTAACTATACTGTGACAAAAAATTAGGATTGGTGTAAATAGTTGGCAAGACGGCCTGGCACAAAAGGATGGCAGGCAGGAGGTAGATGCAATTCAAGGACACTAGGAGACTGATTACTGACAGTCTAAACAGTGATGATTGACAATTTTTGCAATACTGTTAACAGAAATATGATTGCTGACAACAATTGGCTAGGTGGGCCTGGCTCACAACAGGCTGCAAGGCAGGAGGAAAGTGCTATTCAATGGCACCAGCAAACTAAGGATTCAAATCACAGCAACTATTACCAAAAATTTTAATTTTTAATTATTAGAATACTGTCACAACAAATATGATTGGTGTAAATATTTTTTAAGTAGGCCTGGCACACAGGCTTGGAAGGCTGTAGAAAAGTGCAATTCAAAGGCACGAGCAAACTGAGGATTGAGATCAACACTAAAAAATTTTTTTATTTAAATTAATAACTATACTGTCTGACTGTGACAACAATTATGATTGGTGTAAATAGTTGGCTAGACGGCCTGGCACAAAAGGCTGGCAGTGGCAGGCAGGAGGTAAATGAAATTCAATGGCACTAGGAGACTGAATATTTGCAGTCCAAAAAATTATGATTTTTTTTTTTTATTACTGTTACAAGAATTGTGATTGGTGCCACTAATTGGCTACTTGGGCCTGGCAGACAGGCTGGCAGATATTAGTCGTGGATGGTAGGTAGGGCAGCAATTTAACACAGTATGCTGTGTAAGTGATAAAAACACAGGACTGATAGAAAATTAAGTTACATTACACTAGCAAAATATTTGAAAATTTTAGATTTTAATATTAAAATTATGTTAAGAAGTGCAATGCACATATGACTCTATGAGTGGTCGCACTGGCTGGCTGCTACGTAGGGCAGCAATTATAACAACAGTATGCTGTGTAAGTCAGATAGACAGTTAGACACAGGCCTGATAGAAAATACAATTAGATTACACTAGCATAATGATTTAAAGACTTTTTTTTGGAAATTTTAAGAAAAAGGTTAAGCACATACATATGAGTCGTGGCTGATAGCCTTGGAAGGGCAGCTATTAAAAACAGTAGGCTCTGTATGTCGGATACACACACGCCTGATAGAAAATACTATTAGATTACACTAGAAAAATGATTGAAATTATTTTTTGGGGGGGGAAATTAAAAAAAGGTTAAACACATATGAGTCGTGGCTCATAGACTAGGGAGGGCAGCAAGTAAACACAGTAGGCTCTCTATGTCAGCAAAACACACAGGCCGGATAGAAAATTATATTAGATTACACTAGCAAACAAATTTAAAGTTTTTTTTTTTTTATATTAAAATTAAGGTAAAAGAAAAATAGATATGAGTGCTGGGTGGCTGCCTGGCACAGACCAATTAACCAAAAGACTGAAAAAAAAGAGGTATATTAATGCTGAGTGAGCCTGACAGACACAGGCATGATAGTAAATGTAATTAGATTACACTAGCAAATTTTTTTTTTTATTATTTTTTTTTTATTTAAAATAATGTTATAAACGGATATTAACACTGGTGGCTGCTGGCTGGCACAAAGCAATGAACCAGAGTATATGCTGTGTGACACTGGCCTAATAGAAAATGAAAAAAAAATTACACTAGAAAAATAATTATATTTTTGGGTTAGTTAAATTTAAACTAATGTTGTTAGGGAGATATCAGTGGTGGCAGTAGTCACAGCATATGCTGTGAGCCTTAAACACACAGCTGAAAGCCAGGCAAATGCTAATAAAAAACAAACAAACAAAAAAAAAAAAAAAAACGGCACGAAATATAGCCCTAAAAAGGGCTTTTTGGGGTGCTGTGCTTGCAGCAGAGATGAGTGGAGTCCTTCTGGACTGTAAATACACTAGCCTAGCTATGTTTTTCCTATTAATGTCAGGAGCAAAAACACAACACGTCCTCTCATTAAAAAAGCAAGGTCGTTATGAGTCTAAAATGGCGGATTCCGAGTAGCTGGGAGTGTCTGTGAGGGAGTGTCTGATGTTGATTGGCTCTAATGTGTCAGGCAGCTGTGACATAAAGGGTCAAAGTTTCCACAATGATGACACATAGGGGCGGTTCGAACATCGCCATGTGTTCGCCCACAAACGCAAACGCGAACAAGCTATGTTCGATGTGAACCATTCGCGGGCGAACAGTTCGGGACATCACTAATCTTTAATAAATGTGTGTATGTTACTCCTTTATTCTATGATTAACCCAAACTCCTGACATATACTGTAATGACTGACATAAAGAAAGGGACTTTCTAACAGAGAATCAGTTATTGCACATATTCCAAGATACATCAAACCATTTCCTCAACTTTACATGATACATTCTGCTAAATTAAATCTTTAATTACATGATTTTTTTTTATCATTCACACATATATTCTAGCATATCAGTACCAATATGCAAACCAGAAAACTGGACCCATGATCCAGTTTTGTTACCCAGTGTTCCTTGAGCAATGCTGTACACCAGTGAACTCAAAGATTTACATTTATGTTTTATTGTGGGTGTAAGAAAAAGATTAAACAGGGGCAGATACAATATCATTCTAGATCTAGGGCTATCACATCAGTAAGTCTATCTCCTACTGTAAGCAAATAACTAACTATTTCACTGTTTTTTTAGAAGGAACAAGCACCGTAAGATTGGCTAAAAGAAAGTATGCCAGGTTTACAGCTATGGTCACTATATTTTACATGGACACAAGCACATTGAACAGACTCAGACATGTTTTTAGTTTTTATGTTACAACATTATAGATATACAAAGTGATATATATATATATATACAGGGAGTGCAGAATTATTAGGCAAGTTGTATTTTTGAGGATTAATTTTATTATTGAACAACAACCATGTTCTCAATGAACCCAAAAAACTCATTAATATCAAAGCTGAATAGTTTTGGAAGTAGTTTTTAGTTTGTTTTTAGCTATAGCTATTTTAGGGGGATATCTGTGTGTGCAGGTGACTATTACTGTGCATAATTATTAGGCAACTTAACAAAAAACAAATATATACCCATTTCAATTATTTATTTTTACCAGTGAAACCAATATAACATCTCAACATTCACAAATATACATTTCTGACATTCAAAAACAAAACAAAAACAAATCAGTGACCAATATAGCCACCTTTCTTTGCAAGGACACTCAAAAGCCTGCCATCCATGGATTCTGTCAGTGTTTTGATCTGTTCACCATCAACATTGCGTGCAGCAGCAACCACAGCCTCCCAGACACTGTTCAGAGAGGTGTACTGTTTTCCCTCCTTGTAAATCTCACATTTGATGATGGACCACAGGTTCTCAATGGGGTTCAGATCAGGTGAACAAGGAGGCCATGTCATTAGATTTTCTTCTTTTATACCCTTTCTTGCCAGCCACGCTGTGGAGTACTTGGACGTGTGTGATGGAGCATTGTCCTGCATGAAAATCATGTTTTTCTTGAAGGATGCAGACTTCTTCCTGTACCACTGCTTGAAGAAGGTGTCTTCCAGAAACTGGCAGTAGGACTGGGAGTTGAGCTTGACTCCACCCTCAACCCGAAAAGGCCCCACAAGCTCATCTTTAATGATACCAGCCCAAACCAGTACTCCACCTCCACCTTGCTGGCGTCTGAGTCGGACTGGAGCTCTCTGCCCTTTACCAATCCAGCCACGGGCCCATCCATCTGGCCCATCAAGACTCACTCTCATTTCATCAGTCCATAAAACCTTAGAAAAATCAGTCTTGAGATATTTCTTGGCCCAGTCTTGACGTTTCAGCTTGTGTGTCTTGTTCAGTGGTGGTCGTCTTTCAGCCTTTCTTACCTTGGCCATGTCTCTGAGTATTGCACACCTTGTGCTTTTGGGCACTCCAGTGATGTTGCAGCTCTGAAATATGGCCAAACTGGTGGCAAGTGGCATCTTGGCAGCTGCACGCTTGACTTTTCTCAGTTCATGGGCAGTTATTTTGCACATTGGTTTTTCCACACGCTTCTTGCGACCCTGTTGACTATTTTGAATGAAACGCTTGATTGTTCAATGATCACGCTTCAGAAGCTTTGCAATTTTAAGAGTGCTGCATCCCTCTGCAAGATATCTCACTATTTGTGACTTTTCTGAGCCTGTCAAGTCCTTCTTTTGACCCATTTTGCCAAAGGAAAGGAAGTTGCCTAATAATTATGCACACCTGATATAGGGTGTTGATGTCATTAGACCACACCCCTTCTCATTACAGAGATGCACATCACCTAATATGCTTAATTGGTAGTAGGCTTTCGAGCCTATACAGCTTGGAGTAAGACAACATGCATAAAGAGGATGATGTGGTCAAAATACTAATTTGCCTAATAATTCTGCACTCCCTGTATATACAGGTGTACCTCAGAGATATTGCAGATTCGGTTCCAAACCACCGCAGTAAAGCAAATATATCAATATAGTGACTCACACTAAATGTTTAGTACCCCAGTGCATAAAAAGTTATATTTACAATATACTATAGTCTATTAAGTGTGCAATAACATTATGTCTAAAAAAACAATGTACATACCTTAATTAAAAATACTTTGTTACTGAAAAAATGCTAACCATCTGAGCCTTTAGTGAGTCATGATCTTTTTGCTGGTGGTGTGTATAATATAGTTGTGTATGTAAGTGTATTCATATGTATTTATGTGTTTATATGTGTATATACCTGTATATGTTGGAAAAATTGTGTTGATAGACTTGCTCGACAAATATATAATAATAATATAATAATAGTAATATTTTTACTTACTTTGCTTTTTTGGCACAACATTTTATGATGGCACCTAAAATATAATTTTTTATGCCCATTTGCACATCCACAGCACGTACGGTATCATAACAGCACACTTTTATTACTGAACACCCATCACACTTGGATGCATTTTTATCACAGGAAGACTAGAATGCATGGTTCGTAAATGTCAACAGACTAGAAGCAAAGAGATATCATCAGACTCTCAAATGTTGCAGGAAGCTATAAAATATGATGATTCACACAATGAAAGGATTAAGAAACACCATGGGAACTAGAGTAGACTTAAAAATCAATGACAAGCAACGGTAGAATAAAAAAAAAACTATTGCAGCAAGATTGTTTGACAAAGGTATTGAGCAGGTGTTTCCTTTTGGCGATCTGCTCTCTTGAGTGTACACAGGATAAGCAATATTTAGACTTACATCCTAGTAAAACGATTCTTTAGAGAATTGTTCATTTCCGTTACAAATGGAGAACTCTCTGGTCAATGTGAACAACATCTGCATAAAACTCCATTTATTTGACATTTAACATAATTACATTGTCATCACTGTTTTATACAAACTGTACAGTATTTTTTTTTTACTAAAATTAAGATATTTTTTAAAAGGATACAGACAGATGGATTAGAACACGAGTGTAATTAAAGAGTTAAATGTGACATTTTAATATTTTTCAGCGCAATCTATAGCAGGTCACAAATACAGCAGAATTATTATGTGCTTCCTTATTCTTTTATGATCCTAAAATGACAAAATATTCACTGCAGGGTTTTGTATGATCTGAGAAGTAAAATCTCATATAATGCTGAGAATTCACCATGTCAGCACCTGCCACCCAAGTTTCACAAAAGCAACACAAAATCCACAGATATATTTCTTTCTTTCTGCAAATAACTTATATATATTATATTTTATTGCTATTGTGAATAACACCCAGACATAACATAAATCCTATTGCTGGAAAGTAGAGTTTGTTGCTACATTGCAAGCAGAAGGAAATCTATTAAAAGAGGCTTGTCCTATCTAAGGCCCAGTGCTCATAATGTGACCCTGCTAAAGTATTTTATGTGGCAACTCCTCCTTAGCGGGATACATTGTACAGGATTATTTTTGTTTGTGTTGATCCAGGGTATACGCCCCTGAGACCACATGTATACTGTATATATGTTTGTGATAAAGCTTATACTTTATAGGAAATGTAGGCAGACTTGGGCTAATGATTCTTATCTGCCATCAAGATCTATGTTTCTATGTTATACTAATAAACAAGCGTTCATTTTAAGTTTATTTATAAAGGTAAATATATTTTTATTTTAATCAACAGAAGTTGTGAAATTTGCTTGCCAGCCCCAAGAGTAAAAAAATAATAATTTTGCTTCTTATTTCAAATTGTTGGATACCATTGCAATAAATTTTAGAGCTAACTACTCATTTAGGATTTTTGAAATTGTTTTCTCTATTAACAGGACATGGGGGTGACAGACATGCTAAAACAAGCTAAAATTGCCTTGTAAATAAATATAAGTCTATTCACTTTATTTTAGAAGGTAAGTAGCAAGCTCAGTCCTATAGTTCCCTATAGAGACAAATAGACTCCTATTGCCATCCTTTATTTATTAAATATGTGCGATTCGTTTCGGATCGATTCAGAAATTCGGAAAATTACTTCGGATTTATTCGGTAAATTCGTATGGCCATGGATTACACTACTATTGTACAGTATAAATCTAATCCCACCTAACACTTACCGAAATTACGAACCAAACCGAATCCAGTCGACTTTAGTACATAATACTAGTCTAATCCCACCTAACACTTACCGAAATTCCGAATTTCCAAACCGAATCGAACCGAATCCAGCAGAATTTATTCGAATCCGAATGAATCCGAAACAAATCCGAACCGAATTTATTCGAATCCGAATGAATCCGAAACTAATCCGAACCGAATTTATTCAAATTTTTCCGAATTTAAATCGCTCCGAACCAAAAATTCAAGAAAATCCGAATCGATCTGAACCGAACCGAATTTTTTCGCCATGCACATGTCTATTATAGATTGCAGTTGGTTGTGAGACGGGGAGTACAAGCACAGGGGCATGAACAAAAAAAAAAAAAAAAGAAGGAAAGAAAAACTTTATTTTAAAATATATTGACAAGTTCACAGGGGTTCAACACTGCTCCTCAATCTCACGTGTTTCATTAAGCCTTTTATATTTGCATGGTATTTTTTTAAAAATGTGAAGTGAAACAGAAATAATAATTCAATGCTTTAAATATGTCTCTTATTTTTTAATAAAAATACAAGAAATTATAAAATTCTGGAACAGTTGTTATCAGCATTTTTATAGCAAGAAACCCTTGTTATTTTTTTTTATTCCTAAAATAACCCAAGGACTCTAGTAAAAGGACATTAATCTATCATTTCCATTCATGCATTTTTAGCAAATATTGCAGTTTTACAAAATAAACAATTTGTTATGCAGCAACAGCTCAGTGCTACAGCAATAAAGTTCAACATAATACATTTTCTCTCTCTACTGATCCATTCCTCTTCTCTCCACTGAAAATAGGGACTATACCAGCATTGCATAAAGAGATAAATTTGCAAATAGCATGCAAAAAAAAAAGGAATTAAAACACTTCATATACTATTTTTTTTATTTCATTATAAAGTATATTTTTCAAGTCTGACTGATTGGCTGAATAAGCAACTGCCATAACCCAATCAACATGATGATCAGTTACTTGTGTCCTTGGTAAATGGTAGTGCACTCAAATTATACTGAAAGCAAAGAGTCAATTGAATTTACATCTACTAACACAGGCAGCTAATCCCAGCATACACCAAGTGCTGTAAAGTTAATTGGAAGTTACCTTGTTTGAGAGCTGGAACTAGTCCAGGAGATGCTCTGCAGGCCGGAGTCAGGAACAGGCTGTGGTCCTTAGCTGAGTGGGTAGACTGGAACCAAATGGGACAACCATGGAGTAATGCAGAAGAGTAGTAAGGAGACAAGCCAGAAACAGGAACCAGGAAAGTCAGCGGAGACCAAGTCTGGGGTTGTCATGTTTCTTGTACAGAGGAGAAGTCCCTGGTATTTTGGGCTGGACTGACCTTACTTGGCGGGATCAGACTGATATACTTTAAAAGCACAACTGGGCAAAAAGAGTCTGCTCCTTGGTGGTATCTCGGCACAGAACAAGCTACTGAGCAGCTTTCCGTTCCTGGTAGAGCACTTCTCTCTTTGTATGCATTTGTATTATGACCTTGGGGAGGTATCCCTAAGGTTGATGGGGGGGACCAGATGTGGACTCCTTGCCCAGTGTGCTTAGAGGAATGTAGCTGCGCCTCACTGACGAGGCCCATAGAAGGCCGAAACTATCGTTTTGGGTTGTCATGTTCCTTGTACAGAGAAGAATTGCCTGGTATTTCAGGGCTGGACTGACCTTACTCAGCGGGATCCGACTAATGTATTTCAGGAAAGTTTTCCTCTGTGAAAAGCTCAACTAGGAAAAAAGAAGTTGTTCCTTGGTGGTAACTCACTATAGAACAAGCTACTGAGCCTTCCTGGTGGAGCGCTTCTTTCTTTGTATGCACCAAGTCTCATAGTGTCAGGCACTGAAGTTAGCGCGGTATTGCTTATCGCGACTGCCCAAACTAGCACGCATATTACAAATTTAAAGTAAATGGTTGCGCACAAACAAAATTTGCAACCAATCGATTAGTGCTCCTGAAGACCTAGTGTATAATGCAAGGGTTAAAAAAAGATGCAAAAAACACATATATACACACATATATAAACCTGATTAAAAAACATAAAAATATTAATAAAAATGTATTTTACAGCTTAAACGGGTTAAGGGTTAAAAGGGATACAGTATATGACAAGGTATTTGATTGGGAAGAGCCATTGGGGCCTATTTTTTAATGTGCGAGCGGACATGATCCGATATTGCGGATCATGTCCACCGCACATCAATAAATACCGACAGCATACGCTCTGTGCATTTATCATTGCACCAGCAGTTCTTGTGAATCAACCCGATTGTATTGGATTGGGTTTATTTCTGGCGATGTCTGTCCGCCGCCTCAGAGCAGGCGGACAGGTTATGGAGCAACGGTCTTTAGGCCTTCAAGCTCCATACGGAGCTTGATAAATATGCCCCATTATGTATATATATATATATAAAGAACATTTTCTTCTACTGCAGAACATAGGAATTTAAAGTATTCCTATTGTACTTTCGGCTTTAGCACAGTTGATCTAGCACTGTTCTTCCCATAGAAGTCTAAGGGAGTTTTTCTGCTATATTCTTGGCTCTGATATTAACTTTTTACTATAGTTAGGTAGTGTTGTCTCTTGGATTGTGGTCATGCAGAGCTTGAAAAACTTTCAATTAACTGGTAGGGAATATTTGGAATTGACCCCACTATCTTTCATAATATCCAAAACTAGGGATGGGCGAATGTTTTGCAACATTCGAAAAAGGAAACAAATTTTTACACATTCGTTTGTTCGTTTCAAATTTTGAAATTCTAAAATTTGTTTAATGTAATAGTATTTCTAATGCATTCTTTAAAGGGACATAATACTCATATACTTGAAACTGATGCAGTATAACTGTAAAAAGCTGACAGGAAAATATCACCTGAGCATCTCTATATAAAAAAGGAAAATATTTTACCTCACAATCTCCTCAGCTCAGCAGAGTAAGTTCTGTGTAAAAAGTTATACTTCACCTGCTCCCAACTGCAGGTAAAAAAAAAAAAATGAAGAAATGAACAGCAGCCAATCAGCATCAACAGTGCTGAGGTCATGAACTCTTACTGTGATCTCATGAGATTTGACTTAACTCTCATGAGATTTCATAGTAAGCTTCCTTTACCTGATTGGTGAAATAATATGAGAGTGCACGATGCTCATCCTTTCAGCTGTCCCAGGACAGACATACTAATATGCTGCTTAGAAATCCTTTACAATGGGAGGTGGCTACTGAGGAACTTTTGAGGTAAAATATCTTTCTTTTTTACATAGAGATGTTCAGGTGATATTTTCTAGTCAGCTTTTTACAACTATGCTGCATCACTTTCAAGTGTTTAAAAATTTGGGTATTATGGCCCTTTAAATGTAATATTCTATTCTAATTTTTGAATAATTTTATTGGAATTATGCAACATTGTTATTTGAAAAATTCTAATTTATATATTTGTAATAGTAATTTTAATGCTCTCTTTAAATATAACATTTGAATTATGCAATATTAGAATTTCAATAAATTCTAATTTATATATCTGTAATAGTTTTTCTAATGCTTTCTTTAAATTATGCAATATTCGAAATAGAAACATTCAAATTGATATATTTGTATCTATTATGTATCAGTTTACTAAATTCCATACCACATCAACTATTGAACTTCTGAATAGTATTTGTTAAAGGGACACTGAACCCAATTTTTTTTCTTTCATGATTCAGATAGAGCATAACATTTTAAGCAATTTTCTAATTTACTCCTATTATCAAATTTTCTTAGTTCTCTTGCTATCTTTATTTTCAAAGCAGCCAGCCCATTTTAGGTCCAGCACCATGGATAGCGCTTGCTTATTGGAGGCTTACATTTACCAACCAATAAGCAAGCATAACACAGGTTCTCAACCAAAAATCCTATGCATCACATTCCTGTTTTTAAAATAATGATAGCAAGAGAATGAAGAAAAATTGATAATGGAGTAGATTAGAAAATTGCTTAAAATTGCATGCTCTATCTGAATCATGAAAGAAAAAATTGGTTTTAGTGTCACTTTAAATCGAATGTTACATTCAAATTTTGAATATGGACATTCAATCTGATTTTAAACATTCAAATTTGAAAGTGGCATTCGAAAACTGTAAATAGCATTAGATTATAGAATTTTTAAGACTATTCATTCTTATCAACTTTTGATTATGTAAATCAAATTTCGACAATAACATTCGTTCTAACATTCAAATTTGAATAAAAACACATTTGCCCATCCCTATCCCTAACCCATAAACCCTAAGGGCTAGATTACAAGTGGAGCACTAAATAATCACAAAATTTGCCCGTTTGCGGGCGGGGGATAATTAACAAGCCATTACAAGTGACAATTAGCGCTCAAACATTTTATCGGAGATTAGATCTCTGGTTAATTTTCTAAAAGTGCCCTAAATGCCCTCAAAATATAGGGTATTAAAGTTTTTCACTACGCAGTTTGGGGGCTTTAAAATAGGTGGGAGTGGGTGTTGAAAAGTGGTCTATGGGAACAATGTAAATATCTATGTATATGATTCTATACTAATTTATTTATGTGTAAATATTATTATTATTCTTTATTTATAAAGTGCCGACGGATTTCGCAGCGCTGCCCATGGGTACAAGAATAACAATACGATAAAAGACAACATTTTTGCAGACAAATACAGGGGGAATTGAGGGCCCTATTCCCGTGGGAACTTACAATCTAGAGGGGGGGGAACACATATATATTTTAAAATGCAGCCCATCACTGCGCTCCTTGCCCCCTTCGCTGATACTATCTCGGACACAATCAGAACAAGGCTTCCATAGGAGCCTATCGGCTAGATTTAGAGTTTTGTCGGTAACGACCCGCGTAGCTAACGCTGTCTTTTTTCTGGCCGCACCTTTTAAATACCTCTGGTATTGAGAGTTCACAGAATGGCTGCGTTAGGCTCCAAAAAGGGAGCGTACAGGCATATTTACTGCCACTGCAACTCTCGATACCAGCGTTGCTTACGGACGCGGCCAGTTTAAAAAACGTGCTCGTGCACGATTCCCCCATAGAAAACAATGGGGCTGTTTGAGCTGAAAAAAAACCTAACACCTGCAAAAAAGCCGCGTTCAGCTCCTAACGCAGCCCCATTGTTTCCTATGGGGAAACACTTCATACGTCTGCACCTAACACTCTAACATGTACCCCGAGTCTAAACACCCCTAACCTTACACTTATTAACCCCTAATCTGCCGCCCCCATGCATATTATTTATAACCCCTAATCTGCCGCTCCGTACACCCCCGCCACCTACATTATCCCTATGTACCCCTAATCTGCTGCCCTAACATCGCCGACCCCTATATTATATTTATTAACCCCTAATCTGCCGCCCCCAACGTCGCCTCCACCTAACTACACTTATTAACCCCTAATCTACCGACCGGACCTGAGCGCTACTATAATAAATGTATTAACCCCTAATCCGCCTCACTCCCGCCTCAATAACCCTATAATAAATAGTATTAACCCCTAATCTGCCCTCCCTAACATTGCCGACACCTAACTTCAAGTATTAACCCCTAATCTGCCGACAGGAGCTCACCGCTACTCTAATAAATTTATTAACCCCTAAAGCTAAGTCTAACTTTAACCCTAACACCCCCCTAAATTAAATATAATTTAAATCTAACGAAATAAATTAACTCTTATTAAATAAATTATTCCTATTTAAAGCTAAATACTTACCTGTAAAATAAACCCTAATATAGCTACAATATAAATTATAATTATATTATAGCTATTTTAGGATTTATATTTATTTTACAGGTAACTTTGTATTTATTTTAACCAGGTACAATAGCTATTAAATAGTTAAGAACTATTTAAAAGCTAAAATAGTTAAAATAATTACAAAATTACCTGTAAAATAAATCCTAACCTAAGTTACAATTAAACCTAACACTACACTATCAATAAATTAATTAAATAAAATACCTACAATTATCTACAATTAAACCTAACACTACACTATCAATAAATTAATTAAATACAATACCTACAAATAAATACATTTAAATAAACTAACTAAAGTACAAAAAATAAAATAGAACTAAGTTACAAAAAATAACAAAATATTTACAAACATTAGAAAAATATTACAACAATTTTAAACTAATTACACCTACTCTAAGCCCCCTAATAAAATAACAAAGACCCCCAAAATAAAAAAATGCCCTACCCTATTCTAAATTACAAAAGTTCAAAGCTCTTCTACCTTACCAGCCCTGAACAGGGCCCTTTGCGGGGCATGCCCCAAAGAATTCAGCTCTTTTGCCTGTAAAAAAACACATACAATACCCCCCCCCCAACATTACAACCCACCACCCACATACCCCTAATCTAACCCAAACCCCCCTTAAATAAACCTAACACTAAGCCCCTGAAGATCTTCTTACCTTATCTTCACCTCGCCGGGTATCACACCGATCGGTCCTGGCTCCAAAATCTTCATCCAAACCAAGCGGGGACTAGACATCCATCATCCGGCAGCTGAAGAGGTCCAGAAGAGGCTCCAAAATCTTCATCCTATCCGGGAAGAAGAGGCGATCCAGACCGGCAACCATCTTGATCCAAGCGGCATCTTCTATCTTCATCCGATGAGGACCGGCTCCATCGTCAAGACCTCCAGCGCGGATCAATCTTCTTCCGACGACGTCCAACTGAAGAATGACGGTTCCTTTAAGGGACGTCATCCAAGATGGTGTCCCTCGAATTCCGATTGGCTGATAGGATTCTATCAGCCAATCGGAATTAAGGTAGGAAAATTCTGATTGGCTGATGGAATCAGCCAATCAGATTCAAGTTCAATCCGATTGGCTGATCCGATCAGCCAATCAGATTGAGCTTGCATTCTATTGGCTGTTCCGATCAGCCAATAGAATGCGAGCTCAATCTGATTGGCTGATCTGATTCAGAAACTACCGGTTTAAGAAGAGATATGTGAAATACAGGATGAATCTTCAGGTTGTCTTGTAAAGCCACCCTGTAAGCAGAAGAACAGACCTTGGAAACAATCCTAAATGGTCCAATGTATTTAGGACCCAATTTAACGCAAGGTTACTTGAGACAAATGAATATGGTAGATATCCAAACTTTGTCTCCGTTGCGGAAAGAAGGTGCCTTACAGCGTTTGCAATCAGCAAACCGTTTATACTTTTGAGAAGAGAGGAGAAGAATTTCATGAATCTTCTTCCAGTGTTTACAGAGATTCTTCACAGTACGATCAGCTCCAGGAATTCCAGAACCACTAGAAGACATAGGAAAAGTTCTAGGTTCGAATCCATAGGCTGCCTTGAAAGGAGAAGTCTGTAAAGAAGAATTGAAGCGGGAATTGTAAGCAAGTTCCGCTAAAGGAAGAAGTTGAGACTGATGATTAACATAGTGCCTGAGATAGGATTCAAGAGATTGGTTTACTCGTTCAGTTTGGCCATTGGATTGAGGATGATGGGCAGTAGATAGAGAAATGGTAACTCTGAATTGTTTGCAAAGGGATTTCCAGAATCTTGAGACAAATTGAACTCCACGATCAGAAACAATGTCCAAAGGAAATCCATGTAATCTGGTGATATGGAGTATAAAAAGTTCAGCGAGTTTCTGGGCAGATGGCAATCCAGGTAAAGGAACAAAATGGGCTGCTTTGGAAAATCTGTCAACCACAACCCATATGGTCTTGTTTCCAGCTGAATTAGGAAGGTCAGTAATAAAGTCCATGGAAATATGAGACCAGGGATAATATGGTACTGGTAGAGGTTGTAAGAGTCCAAAAGGTAAACAAGAAGACTGTTTATTTAAGGCACAGAAATTACAAGCCGCAACATAATCCTTGACATCTTTGATCATAGAAGGCCACCAGACATGTTGTTTGAGACTCCATAACGTATTACGCACTCCAGGATGTCCTGCCAAAATATTATCATGAGCCCAACGAAGAAGTTTGAGATGGAATTCAGGAGGTACATACAAGATTCCAGGTGGTAATTTATAGGAGGAAGGAATTGTGGCTTGAGCAGACTGTAATGCTTGGAAAGGAAAAGTAGACAACTGAGCTAGAACTTTAGCTGGACGGAGAATGGGTTCGGAATCCAATAACGCTGAATCAGAGGCCTGAAATTGTCTGGATAAAGCATCCGCTTTAGAGTTCTTAGAACCAGGAATATAAGAAAGGACAAAATTAAATCTGGAGAAGAACAAAGCCCATCAGGCTTGACGTGAGTTGAGGCGTTTAGCAGTATGAAGATACAGAAGATTTTTATGATCCGTTAGAATAAGAAATGGTTGAACCGTGTCCTCAAGCAAATGTCTCCATTCTTCCAAAGCCATCTTTATGGCTAGCAATTCTTTGTTACCAACGTCGTAATTGTGTTCTGCAGAATTAAATTTCTTGAAGAACCCCACTGGAAGGATTTTGCTAGTGACTGGATTTCATTGAGATAACACAGCTCCTGTAGCTATCAAAGAAGCATCCACTTCAAGGATGAATTGGAGATTTGGTACTGGATGTCAAAGAATAGGAGCCGAAGTAAATGCTGACTTCAAAGATTCAGACCAATGCTTGCAATCCTGACCCTTCTTAGTAAGAGCAGTAAGAGGAGCAGTGATGTTAGCAAAGTCCTTTATGAATTTACGATAGTAATTGGCAAAGCCAAGAAACCTCTGAAGAGACTTTAAGGAAGTTAGTCTAGGCCAATCTTTAATAGCCGACAGTTTATCGGAATCCATCTCAAATCCAGACTGTGAAATGATGTAACCCAAAAAATGAATAGAATCTTGATGAAAAGAGCACTTTTCAAGTTTGGCAAAGAGAGAATTTTCACGTAATCTCTGGAGTACCAGCTTAACATGGTGAACGTGATCCTGCAAAGTCCGGGAATATATCAGAATATCATCAAGATAGATAATGACGAATTGATTAAGATAGTCTCTGAAGATTTCATTAACAAAATGTTGAAAAACAGCAGAGGCATTGCATAACCCAAAAGGCATAACTAAATATTCATAGTGTCCAAATCTAGTGTTGAAGGCAGTCTTCCACTCATCCCCTTTACGAATTCTGACTAAATTGTATGCCCCACGAAGATCCAATTTGGTAAAAATGGAAGCACCCTGGAGACGATCGAACAATTCAGGAATGAGAGGAAGGGGATAACAATTCTTGATTGTTATCTGATTAAGAGCACGATAGTCGATGCATGGTCGAAGACCTCCATCTTTCTTTTCAACAAATAAAAAACCTGCTCCTACAGTAGGATGAAGAGAGGATGAAGGCCGAATAAAACCTCAGGCCAAATTATCCTTGATATATTCTTCAAGTGAAACATTTTCTTGACGAGAAAGAGGGTACGTTTTGCCTTTAGGAAGAGGTGCTCCAGGTAGTAGGTCAATGGGACAATCAAAAGTCCGATGTGGAGGTAATATTTCAGCATCTTTTTTAGAAAAGACATCACAAAAAGAATGATATTGTACTGGTAAAGAATCAGGAATGTCCAAAACTGCCACAACAGTACTAGAAGGTTTGTAAGTATTTTGAAGACATTGTTTGAAACAAGAAGATCCCGAAGCAACAAGTTCCCCTTTAGACCAGGAGAAAACTGGATCATGAAGTTGTAACCAAGGAAGTCCCAAAATTAAAGGAAACTGAGGAGAGGAGATGATGTCAAAACTGATGGTTTCTGAGTGGAGTACTCCTACAGACATAAGAAGTGGTATCGTAGAATATCGAATGATTCCAGAACCTAAGGGTTGACCACTGACCGTAGTGACCTTAATTACTTGGCTCTTGGAAAGCAAAGGAATCTGGAGAGAATTGACAAAATCAGAATCCATAAACATTCCTGCAGCTCCGGAATCGATGAGTGCTTGAGCCTGGAACTTGGTGTTGCCAAAACGAAAAGTGACTGGAACAAAAAGCTTAGGATTGAGGGTAGACAAAAGTTTTTGGCTTAACTCAGTCCCTCTTTCAGGAGTTAAGCCCTGGCTTTTACTGGATGGGTTGGACAATCTTTCAACAAATGTCCCTTAATACCACAGTAAAGACATAGTCCAAGATTACGCCTTCTGAGACGTTCAGCTGCAGATAACTTAATAGCACCAACCTCCATGGGTTAAATTGACTCAGAGACAGAAGAACTTGGACCAGGAAGGTTAGGTGAACGAGTCATAGGACGGAAAGTTGGCTTGATAAAGGATCTCCTGTTACGGTCTCGTTCATAGAGACGCTCAGAATAACGAGCGTCTAATTTGATACATAAATTGATGAGTTCTTCTAGAGAATCAGGAAGATCCCTATAGACCAGTTCATCTTTTAAACGATCACAAAGACCTTTGCGGAAAGCTGCACGCAGGTCCCCATGATTCCACATAGTTTCAGCAGCTAAAGTCCGGAATTCTATAGCGACAGAAAGAGAACCCTGTCTTAAATATAATAGTCTAGCTTCGGCTGCCGCAGACCTTCCAGGTTTGTCAAAGACGGAAGAAAAAATGGATACAAAAGTATCAATATCATTGAGCAAAGGATCATCTTTTTCCAACAGGGGAGAAACCCAAGCTAAGGCTTTACCTTCCATAAGGGAAATCAAAAAGGTGATCTAGGAAGAGGAGGAAACAAACATTTGACGGTTATTTCTGAAGTGAAGACGGCATTGATTTAGGAATCCTCTGCAATCTTCAGGATTGCCGTCATATTTATCAGGTAGTGGAATTCTGGGAATTAAATGTTCTGCAGGTTGTGGTGGATTATATGCTAGATTGGAACTGGCCGCAGGTACAACAGGGGTTGCTGGGGCTTGAGAAGGAGGAGTGAGATTATGCAGAAGAGTAGTAATTTGATCCAATTTAGAATCCAGGGATTGCAGGTGAGCAGAGTGGGTTCCAAGAAGCTGTCCCAGTAGAGCCACAGCTCTGGATAACTCATCAGGGTCCATTATATGGCCTGTTTGTAGTGTCAGGATAGGAAAAGTCCAGAGCCAGACCCAAATGGTAGAATGAGGTTAATTACACCCTAGCACTGTGAGTGTAAACCAGGACCTGACCCCACGACAGCTTCAGTATAATAAGTACTCACTGAAATAATGTGGGAGTTGGCTCAGCAGGATCAGGACGATGAAACTTCATGCAGATAGGGATTATCCAAGAGAGTAGTCAAACCAGCAATGTCCAGCAACGTGTAATCAGACAGAAAGGGCTTAACCAAAAGAGTAATCAAACAAGCAATGTCCAGCAATGTGTAATCAGGCAGATAAGGGTTAACCAATAGAGTAATCAAGCAAGCAAAGTCCGGCAACGTGTAATCAGGCAGGTAGGGGTTAACCAGTAGAATAATCAAGCAAGCAATGTCCAGCAACGTGTAATCAGGCAGGTAGGGGTTAACCAATAGAGTAATCAAGCAAGCAATGTCCAGCAGCGTGTAATCAGGCAGGTAGGGGTTAACCAATAGAATAATCAAGCAAGCAATGTCCAGCAACGTGTAATCAGGCAGGTAGGGGTTAACCAATAGAATAGTCAAGCAAGCAAAAGTCCAGCAACGTGTAATCAGGCAGGTAGGGGTTAACCAACAGAATAATCAGGCAAACAGTGTCCAGCAATGACATATCAGGCAGGTAGGGTTTAAGCAGGATCGAAGTCAAACAAGCCAAAAGTTCAGATTATCAGGAATTCAAAAATAGTACTCACAAGCCATGAAGTAGAACAAACAGGCACCGGAGGAAAGGAGACGCCGGAATAAGAAGCCATTCTGACGTCAGCAGAGAGGGACGGTTGATTGCTGGGTTGCTAGGCAACGAAGAGAAGAGCAAAAGCGCAGAAGAAAGAGAGAGCCGGAAGAGCGATCAGCTGAGCGATAGCGACAAATACTTACAAAAAGCTCCAGTTAAGCTTAAATAACCCCACTAAAAGGTGACCCATTTAATACTAGCAATCATATCCATGAATTTTGTTTATATACAGAAATGTATCCAGACTATTTTTAAATGTATCTAGGGTATTAGCATTCACTACCTCCTTTGGTAATGAGTTCCACAATTTTATTGCTCTTACAGTGAAAAAAAGTTTCCGTTGCAGGAGATTAAATCTCCTTTCCTCCAACCTTGAATTGTGACCTCTTGTCAGAAACAATTTCCTTGAAAAAACAGAGCTTCTGCCATCTCTGTATATGGGCCTTGAATATATTTATATAAAGTAATCATGTCACCTCACAAGCGCCTTTTTTCTAAGGAAAACAGACCCAGTTTGGCTAGCCTCTCCTCATTGGTTAATCCCCTTATTAGCTTTGTGGCCCTTTTCTGAACTTTTTCTAGTTCTGCAATATCTTTTTTTGCGATCGTTCCCAAGAACTGCACTCCATACTCAAGGTGAGGTCTTACCAGGGCTTTATATAGTGACAGAATTATGCTTTCCTCCCTTGAATCAATGCCTCTTTTAATACATGCTAGTATCTTATTAGCCTTTGAAGTCGCTGTCTTGCATTGTGCACCCATCTTTAGCTTGTTATCTATTACTACTCCCAAATCCCTTTCCTCTTCTGTTTGGCTAAGTCTTGTCCCATTTAAAAAATTTGTTGCCTGCTTATTTTTACTTCCAAAATGTAGAACCTTGCATTTCCCATATTAAATCTCATTTTCCATTTACTTGCCCATACTTCTAATTTTTGCAGATCCCTTTGTAACGAAAGTTCATCCTGCTCTGACCTAATGACCTTACTTAACTTAGTATCATCTGCAAAAATAGAGATGTCGCTATTTAATCCTTGCTCCAAGTCATTTATAAAAATATTAAAAAGAACAGGGCCCATTACTGATCCCTGGGGGACTCCACTGATTACCTTTGTCCAATCTGAGTATGATCCATTTACTACTACTCATTGCTCCCTATCTTTTATCCAGTTATTTATCCATGAGCTAACATTTTCAGCTATTCTCAGTCCCTTAATTTTGTGCATTGTGCAAGTCTTAAAAAGGCTCTGCCTAAATCACAATTCAAGAGAGTTGTGAGGAACAATACTGACCCAAGCAAAAAGGAACAACAACTAAAAGAAATGCACCTGAAATTTCAAGAAAGGGGATATGGTCACAAAGGGGATATGGTCAGCAATACGCACATTGGCAGTGCTGAGCAACCGGTGGCTAGACACTTCCTAACACACCTACACAATGTATCGGATCTCATTGATCAGATCCCGGCACCTATTAGGGGTGGAAACAGAGCAAAAATGTTTATCCATGGGAAGTCTAAATGGATTTATACCTTAGATACACTGGTCCCTAAGGGTCTTAACACCAATTTTGACCTACATTGTTTTTTGTAATTTAACATCTTCTGTTTCATTACATTGTTGGTGCCATGTATTTGCTATCCAGATGTCTTGATGATACATATCCTATCACTGACTTTACCTCCTATTTTTCTAGAAATTGTTTGTTCTAGGTAGTCATACCTTTGGTTAGTCAGTGTGCCCATTCATTTTCATTAATACGGCTTAACTGTAGACGCTGTTTGTATACTACTTCTAGGGACTATATATACTATCTCTTGACTGAGATTAATACCTATTGGTTACTCCTAACACAATTGAGTTATATATAAATATCCCCTAGTGAGCTGACAGATATCTCCCTAATTTTACATTGTCAACTTTTTTATGGAGTCATGAGCCGCTTTTTGTTTGCTTCAGTATAAACCTGTATATTTTGGCCCTATAGTCTATAGAGGTGTATCCTCTAGGAGTTTCAATGTATATTACACACTCTTTATTTCTATTTAGCAGGAATATTAGGATACAGCTTACTAATATTGGTCCTCAGTGTCATAGGCCAATCATATTATTCTACCTGTTAGCTTTTTGACTATTGCCTATTATGTCCGTGCACATTGAAATATTTGTTTGTAAATATCGGTTATTTTTGCATGTTTTTAAATTTTACTTTTTTTGTTGGTCGAGATGGCGCTCCGTACTCCAGCGGCGCATGCGCAGTTGCACCGTTTGAGCTCTGCGAGGTTTCCAGAGTTGGCCAAGCAGATCACTTGGGATTCAGTATGGTGAGCACTTATAAGGGTGGTAAGTCACTGTAAAATACATGTCTGAGGATGTGCGGATGCCCGAAAATGTTAATATGCACAGTAAAAAATCTGTTATTTAAAATACCGGAGAGTGCTATCCTTTGTGAGATATTTTTGTGTGCAGTGTTGGAAGGCACCCCGGTGGTTGTGTTGCTGTGAGTGTGCTGGGTTCTCTTTTACTGCTTTATATATATATATTAAAGCCTTTTATTTTAGTACTGGCAGACTTTCTGCCAGTACTTAAGATGGTGGTGACAATTGTGAGGTGGGGGAGGGTAGAGAGGGGGGTCAGGGATGGATGAGGGGTGGGATGTGTCAGGTGGGAGGCTGAGAGGCTGATCTCTACACTAAAGCTAAAATTAACCCTACAAGCTACCTAATTAACTCCTTAACTGCTGGGCATAATACAAGTGTGGTGTGCAGCGGCATTTAGCAGCCTTCTAATTACCAAAAAGCAATGCCAAAGCCATAAATGTCTGCTATTTCTGAACAAAGGGGATCCCAGAGAAGCATTTACAACCATGTGTGCCATAATTGCACAAGCTGTTTGTAAATAATTTCAGTGAGAAACCTAAAGTTAGTGAAAAAGTAAACAATTTTTTTTATTTGATCGCATTTGGTGGTGAAATGTTGGCATTAAATATACTAAAATGGGCCTAGATCAATACTTTGGGTTGTCTACTAAACTACACTAAAGCTAAAATTAACCCTACAAGCTACCTAATTAACCCCTTAACTGCTGGGCATAATACAAGTGTGGTGCGCAGCGGCATTTAGCGGCCTTCTAATTACCAAAAAGCAATGCCAAAGCCATATATGTCTGCTATTTCTGAACAAAGGGGATCCCAGAGAAGCATTTACAACCATTTGTGCCCTAATGGCACAAACTATTTGTAAATAATTTCAGTGAGAAACCTAAAATTGTGAAAAACTTTGTGAAAAAGTGAACGATTTTCATTTAATTGATTGCATTTGGCGGTGAAATGGTGGCATGAAATATACCAAAATGGGCCTAGATCAATACTTTGGGTTGTCTACTAAAAAAATATATACATGTGAAGGGTTATTCAGGGATTCCTGACAGATATCAGTGTTACAATGTAACTATCGCTAATTTTGGGGAAAAAAATGGTTTGGAAATAGCAAAGTGCTACTTGTACTTATTGCCCTATAACTTGCAAAAAAAGCAAAGAACATGTAAACATTGGGTATTTCTAAACTCAGGACAAAATTTAGAAACTATTTAGCATGGGTGTTATTTAGTGTTTTTTTTTAGTAAATTATAAGATATGATAAAAATAATGGTATCTTTAGAAAGTCCATTTAATGACGAGAGAAACGGTATATAATATGTGTGTGTACAGTAAATGAGTAAGAGGAAAATTACAGCTAAACACAAACACAGCAGAAATGTTAAAATAGCCCTGGTCAACAAATGGAAAAGTGCTCTGGTCCCTAAGGGGTTAAAGGTATAGTCCCATTTTTTTCTTTTATGATTCAGATAGATCATGCCCTTTTAAGCAACTTTCTAATTTACTCCTATTATCAACTTGACTTTGTTCTCTTGCTATCTTTATTTGAAAAAGTAGGAATGTCTGCTAAGGAGTCGGCCCATTTTTGGTTCAGCACCCTGGCTAGCGTTCGTGATTGGTGGTTACATTTAGCCAACCAATAAGCAAGAGCAACCCAGGTCTGAACCAAAAATGGGCCAGCTCTTAAGCTTTACATTTTTGCTTTTCAAATAAAGATAAAAAAGTAGGAAAATATTTTGATAATAGGAGTAAATTAGAAAGTTGCTTAAAATTGATTACTCTGTCTGAATCATGAAAGTTTAATTTTGACTTTACTGTCCCTTTAAGGCACTATTTTTTTTAGCAGTCTCAGGCCTAGATTTAGAGTTCTGCGGCCAAAGGGGTGCGTTAGCTACGCATGCTTTTTTCTGGCCGCACCTTTTAAATAACGCTGGTATTGAGAGTTCACAGAATGGCTGCATTAGGCTCCAAAAAAGGAGCGTAGAGCATATTTACCGCAACTTCAACTCTCGATACCAGCGTTGCTTACGGACGCGGCCAGCTTCAAAAACGTGCTCGTGCACGATTCCCCCATAGAAAACAATGGGGCTGTTTGAGCTGAACAAAAACCTAACACCTGCAAAAAAGCCGCGTTCAGCTCCTAACGCAGCCCCATTGTTTGCTATGGGGAAACACTTCCTACGTCTGCACCTAACACCCTAACATGAACCCCTAGTCTAAACACCCCTAACATTACACTTATTAACCCCTATTCTGCTGCCCCCGCTATTGCTGACACCTGCATATTTTTTTAACCCCTAATCTGCCGCTCCGTAAACCACCGCTACTTACATTATCCCTATGTACCCCTAATCTGCTGCCCCGAACACCGCCGACCCCTATATTATATTTATTAACCCCTAATCTGCCCTCCACAACGTCGCCTCCACCTACCTACAATAATTAACCCCTAATCTGCCGAGCGGACAGCACCGCTATTATAATAAAGTTATTAACCCCTAATCCGCCTCACTCCCGCCTCAATAACCCTATAATAAATAGTATTAACCCCTAATCTGCCCTCCCTAACATCACCAACACCTAACTTCAAACATTAACCACTAATCTGCCGACTGAAGCTCACCGCTATTCTAATAAATGTATTAACCCCTAAAGCTAAGTCTAACCCTAACACTAACACCCCCCCTAAATTAAATATAATTTAAATCTAACGAAATAAATTAACTCTTATTAAATAAATGATTCCTATTTAAAGCTAAATACTTACCTGTAAAATAAATCCTAATATAGCTACAATATAAATTATAATTATATTATAGCTATTTTAGGATTTATATTTATTTTACAGGCAACTTTGTATTTATTTTAACCAGGTACAATAGCTATTAAATAGTTAAGAACTATTTAATAGCTAAAATAGTTAAAATAATTACAAAATTACCTGTAAAATAAATCCTAACCTAAGTTACAATTAAACCTAACACTACACTATCAATAAATTAATTAAATAAAATACCTACAATTACCTACAATTAAACCTAACACTACACTATCAATAAATTAATTAAATACAATATCTACAAATAAATACAATGAAATAAACTAACTAAAGTACAAAAAATAAAAAAGACCTAAGTTACAAAAAATAAAAAAATATTTACAAACATCAGAAAAATATTACAACAATTTTAAACTAATTACACCTACTCTAAGCCCCAATAACAAAGCCCCCCAAAATAAAAAATGCCCTACCCTATTCGAAATTAAAAAAGTTAAAAGCTCTTTTACCTTACCAGCCCTGAACAGGGCCCTTTGTGGGGCATGCCCCAAATAATTCAGCTCTTTTGCCTGTAAAAAAAACACATACAATACCCCCCCCAACATTACAACCCACCACCCACATACCCCTAATCTAACCCAAACCCCCCTTAAATAAACCTAACACTAAGCCCCTGAAGATCTTCCTACCTTATCTTCACCATACCAGGTTCACCGATCGGTCCTCGGAAGTCTTGATCCAAGCCTCGGAAGTGTTGATCCAAGCCCAAGCGGGGGGCTGAAGAGTGACGTCCATCCTCGGGCTGAAGTCTGGATCCAAGCGGCGACTGAAGAAATCCATCATCGGGCTGAAGTCGGAAGTCCATCATCGGGATGAAGTCTTCTATCAAGCAGCATCTTCAATCTTCTTTCTTCCGGAGCCATCATCTTCCAGCCGACGCGGAACATCCTCTTCTCCCGACACCTACTCGCCGAATGACTGTTCCTTTAAATGACGTCATCCAAGATGGCGTCCGTCGAATTCCGATTGGCTGATAGGATTCTATCAGCCAATCGGAATTAAGGTAGGAAAATTCTGATTGGCTGATGGAATCAGCCAATCAGATTGAGCTCGCATTCTATTGGCTGATCGGAACAGCCAATAGAATGCAAGCTCAATCTGATTGGCTGATCGGATCAGCCAATCGGATTGAACTTCAATCTGATTGGCTGATTCCATCAGCCAATCAGAATTTTCCTACCTTAATTCCGATTGGCTGATAGAATCCTATCAGCCAATCGGAATTCGACGGACGCCATCTTGGATGACGTCATTTAAAGGAACCGTCATTCGGCGAGTAGGCGTCGGGAGAAGAGGATGTTCCGCTTCGGCTGGAAGATGATGGCTCCAGAAGAAAGAAGATTGAAGATGCTGCTTGATAGAAGACTTCATCCCGATGATGGACTTCCGACTTCAGCCCGATGATGGATTTCTTCAGTCGCCGCTTGGATTCAGACTTCAGCCCGAGGATGGACGTCACTCTTCAGCCCCCCGCTTGGGCTTGGATCAACACTTCCGAGGCTTGGATCAAGACTTCCGAGGACCAATCGGTGAACCTGGTATGGTGAAGATAAGGTAGGAAGATCTTCAGGGGCTTAGTGTTAGGTTTATTTAAGGGGGGTTTGGGGTAGATTAGGGGTATGTGGGTGGTGGGTTGTAATGTTGGGGGGGTATTGTATGTGTTTTTTTTACAGGCAAAAGATCTGAATTCTTTGGGGCATGCCCCGCAAAGGGCCCTGTTCAGGGCTGGTAAGGTAAAAGAGCTTTGAACTTTTTTAATTTAGAATAGGGTAGGGCATTTTTTTATTTTGGGGGGCTTTGTTATTTTATTAGGGGGCTTAGAGTAGGTGTAATTAGTTTAAAATTGTTGTAATATTTTTCTAATGTTTGTAAATATTTTTTTATTTTTTGTAACTTAGTTCTTTTTTATTTTTAGTATTTTAGTTAGTTTATTTCATTGTATTTATTTGTAGGAATTGTATTAAATTAATTTATTGATAGTGTAGTGTTAGGTTTAATTGTAGGTAATTGTAGGTATTTTATTTAATTAATTTATTGATAGTGTAGTGTTAGGTTTAATTGTAGGTAATTGTAGGTATTTTATTTAATTAATTTATTGATAGTGTAGTGTTAGGTTTAATTGTAACTTAGGTTAGGATTTATTTTACAGGTAATTTTTGTAATTATTTTAACTAGGTAACTATTAAATAGTTCTTAACTATTTAATAGCTATTGTACCTGGTTAAAATAATTACAAAGTTGCCTGTAAAATAAATATTAATCCTAAAATTGCTATAATATAATTATAATTTATATTGTAGCTATATTAGGGTTTATTTTACAGGTAAGTATTTAGCTTTAAATAGGAATAATTTATTTAATAAGAGTTAATTTAAGATTTAAATTATATTTAACTTAGGTGGGTGTTAGGGTTAGGGTTAGACTTAGCTTTAGGGGTTAATACATTTATTACAGTAGCGGCGAGATTAGGTCGGAAGATTAGGGGTTAATAAGTGTAGGCAGGTGGAGGCGACGTTGAGGGGGGCAGATTAGGGGTTAATAAATATAATATAGGGGTCGGCGGTGTTAGGGGCAGCAGATTAGGGGTACATAAGGATAACGTAGGTGGCGGCTCTTTGCGGTCGGCAGATTAGGGGTTAATTATTGTAGGTAGCTGGCGGCGACATTGTGGGGGGCAGGTTAGGGGTTAAAAAATATAATAAAGGGGTCGGCGGTGTTAGGGGCAGCAGATTAGGGGTACATAAGTATAACGTAGGTGGCGGTCGGCAGATTAGGGGTTAAAAAAATGTAATTGAGTGGCGGCGATGTGGGGGGACCTCGGTTTAGGGGTACATAGGTAGTTTATGGGTGTTAGTGTACTTTAGAGCACAGTAGTTAAGAGCTTTATAAACCGGCGTTAGCCCAGAAAGCTCTTAACTACTGACTTTTTTCTGCGGCTGGAGTTTTGTCGCTAGATTTCTAACGCTCACTTCAGACACGACTCTAAATACCGGAGTTAGAAAGATCCCATTGAAAAGATAGGATACGCAATTGACGTAAGGGGATCTGCGGTATGGAAAAGTCGCGGCTGCAAAGTGAGCGTTAGACCCTTTCCTGACTAACTCCAAATACCGGCGGTCTCCTAAAACCAGCGTTAGGAGCCTCTAACGCTGGTTTTGACGGCTAACGCCAAACTCTAAATCTAGGCCTCAGTGTGTTATATATTACATTTACAGTTAATTAGAATAAAACTCTTCTATTATTTATAAAAGTACAAAATAAAATCCCACACTAGTTCACATTTCCTGTCATTAAATATAAACTAACATTGAAGACCTTTAATGCACTCATAATGACTACATATTAGACTTCACCCATTTGAATCATTCTTTATGAGTAGGAAGTGCACACCAAAGGATTTATAGCCTTAACTCTATATGGAAATACATTATGGATATCATTTTATTAATCTAATATTTGAAACTGACACCTACTGTAAACTAATCCAAGGTTTTACCAGTAAAAATATCCTATGTGAATAAGGACCGAATTGGTATCAAACTAAAAAAATGCAATTCAATCCCTTTGGCAACTTTAAGAATAGAAATAGTAATATATTACATCCAAACTAAACAATTTCTGTAATCATGAAACTCAGAAATACAAGTATTGTGTACCTCATTATCCTTCCCTATAAAAACTTATTATCACATCAATGATTAGAGAAAAACAGAGACAATAAATTTATTACAGACCACAGAAAGGTCTTAAAGGGACAGTAAAGTCAAAATTAAACGTTCATGATTTAGATAGAGACTTTGACACTTCTGACACGTCAATGATTAGAGAAAAACAGAGACAATAAATTTATTACAGACCACAGAAAGGTCTTAAAGGGACAGTAAAGTCAAAATTAAATGTTCATGATTTAGATAGAGACTTTGACACTTCTGTTATCAAATTTGCTTTGTTCTCATGGTATCTTTTATTGAAGAGTAAAACTAGTTAAAGCTCAGGAATGTGTACGTGTCTTTAGTTCTCTATGACAACAGTGTTTTGCAACATTCTATAAGAAAGCTACAAATAATGATGCAAAACACTGCTGCCATAGAGAACTAAAGACACGTGCACACTCCTAAGCTTTTATGACCCTACCTAGTTTTATTCTTCAATAAAAAATACCAAAAGAACAAAGCAAATTTGATAACATAAATAAATTGTAAAGTTGTTTAAAATTGCGCGCTCAGTCTAACTGGTTTTCAAACCTGTCCTTGGGCTTTCCTAACAGGCGACATTTTGTGGATATTTGAACTAGAGCACAGGTGAAATAATCAGTTGATTAGTAAACATGGTTATTTTACCTGCTCTTATCCAAGGTTAACCAGAAAACCTGGCCTGTTGGGGAGGCCTGAGAACAGGTTTGAAAACCAGTGCTCTATCTGAACCATGAAAGTTTAATTATGACTTTGCTGTCTCTTTAAAGAACCATTAAATACAATAGAAGTTCATAAACAACAAATGCATAATAAAATAGACAATGCAGTAACATTTAGGGCCTCTTGATCAAAAACTTTAGATCATCATAACTCACCATAATAGCGCACACTATGCCATCCGTTCAAATTAAAGGGTGTGCTAAAAATGTCAGCCATATTAAGATTCACTGTTCTTTTATAATTCTTGATTTAGAGCTATACTTAGCACAGGGTCACCATAAGGATATCTCCCTCTACGCTATTGGTTGTGCTCCACTTGTAATAACTCTAGCCCAAAATGGGCATATGCATCATAACTATAATAATAACTATAATGGCCTTTTTGACATGTTTAATGGGATTTGCTTATTTCTCTTGGTATCCTTTGTTGAAAAGGATATCTAGGTAGGCTGTGGAGCTGATGATTGGTGGATTACCATATATGCCTCTTGTCATTGGTTTACCATTGTGTTCAGCTCGCTCCAAGTAGTGAATTGCTGCATCTTTAATAAAGGATTTCAAGAGAATGAAGCAAAATTTATAAAAGCAATAAATTAGAATACGGTTTAAAATGGTTCTGTCTGAACCATGATCAAAAAATGTTTGGGTTTCATGTCCCTTTAAAATTAAACTTACATTGTTCAGATACAGTGTGAAATTTAAAAAAACGCTTTGCCATTTATTTCTACTATCAAATATAGTCAGCTTTTTTATTCTCTTGATATGGTTTGTTAAAATATAACTAATTTCTATTTTGGTATTTTCATGCACATGTCTTGAGCATTATATAGCAGCAGTGTTTTAAACAATATTTGTAACAATATTACACACTGGTGTTGGCACTGCTGCCATATAGTGCTCAAGAAATATGTAACTAGGTATGTCCCTTAAAGGGACACTGAACCCAATTTTTTTCTTTCATGATTCAGATAGAGCATGCAATTTTAAGCAACTTTCTAATTTACTCATATTATCATTTTTTCTTCATTCTCTTGCTATCTTTATTTGAAAAAGAAGGCATTTAATCTTTTTTCTTAGTTCAGAACTCTGGACAGCACTTTTTTATTGGTGGGTGAAATTATCCACCAATCAGCAAGGACGACCCAGGTTGTTCACAAAAAATGGGCCGGCATCTAATCTTACATTCTTGCATTTCAAATAAAGATACCAAGAGAATAAAGAAAATTTGATAATAGGAGTAAATTAGAAAGTTGCTTAAAATTTCATGATCTATCTGAATCATTAATGAAAAAAATTTGGGTTCAGTGTCCCTTTAAGGAAAGGATCTAAGTTCCAACAAAAAATGCCAAGAGAATCAACCAAACTTAAAGGGCCATTATACACTCATTTTTTCTTTGCATACATTTTTTGTAGATGATCTATTTATAAAGCCCATAAAGTTGTTTTTTTTTTAAAAAAAAGTATAATTTTGCTTATTTTTAAAGAACATTGCTCTGATTTTCAGACTCCTAACCAAGCCCCAAAGTTTTATGTGAATACCGTCAGCTACCTTCTCCAGCTTGCTCCTGTTTGTGTAAAGGGTCTTTTTGTATGCAAAAGATGGGGGAGGGGGGAGTGTCTTATTTCCCACTTGCAGTGGGCTTTCCAACTGCCTTTTCAACAGAGCTAAATTGAAAGCTTCTAAGTACGTTTTTAAACAGTTTTATACTGGATTTTTATATCAGTATTTGTGCATCTTATTCTTTATAGTAGTGTCTATTACATGCAGTTATATGAAAATGAGTGTATACTGTCCCTTTAAATATCTGAAAAACTGCTTACTTCACATTTTCTATATTGCCTCTTTATACTTATGCCAAATATGTGCCCAAATCCTTATTCCTTTTCCAAGTTACCACTATTTGAAAAATCTTATTGAAATCTTATTTACATTTGAACACTTATTGCTACTTATTTATTTTTAATTAGTGCTTTATAAAAAAAAATTGTTTAATTTTATTCCCATGCCCCTTTAAATATTTATCTCTGAAGCTATAAAACACTTTCCAATATACTTCCATTATCAAAACATGAACATTCTGTTTATATGAACAATCTCAGATACTCTACCTCCTACTCAGCATGTACAAAAGTGCTAATTCATTTTGTGATTGGCTGATGGCTGTCACATGATAAAGGGAAGGGCAAATTGGATTACATTTTAAATTTGCCAGAAAATATTCTAATACTCATTTCAAATTCAAAGAAAGTGCAATACAATGTTACTGTATTTACTGGTCCTTTAAGCCTTTACCACTTTTGCTCAAAAGAAAATACTGAGAACATTTGAAAGACAACTTTTAAATTATAATTTAAAACTACTTAACGTAATTACTCCACAATTTCTCTTTAATTTCTTTACATGTATATCAAATTGTTGTTGAACTCATTGTTCAGTACCATTACCAGTATTTGAAAAATCTTACATAAAATTGAACATTAGTGCTAGATTTAACTATTTTTCATACCAACTTTGGAAATAGCATACCAGGCAGAAATTCAGAACATAAATCTGTGTCCAAGAAATCTCTATATGATTCACCATTATTGCTAATTCAGAAGTGAAAATGACATTTGTGTACAAGTCTGTGCAAGGGATGGGCGAATATGCTGAAAGTGTAATTAATTTGGTAGAATGAATACAGGGAGTGCAGAATTATTAGGCAAGTTGTATTTTTGAGGATTAATTTTATTATTGAACAACAACCATGTTCTCAATGAACCCAAAAAACTCATTAATATCAAAGCTGAATATTTTTGGAAGTAGTTTTTAGTTTGTTTTTAGTTTTAGCTATTTTAGGGGGATATCTGTGTGTGCAGGTGACTATTACTGTGCATAATTATTAGGCAATTTAACAAAAAACAAATATATACCCATTTCAATTATTTATTTTTACCAGTGAAACCAATATAACATCTCAACATTCACAAATATACATTTCTGACATTCAAAAACAAAACAAAAACAAATCAGTGACCAATATAGCCACCTTTCTTTGCAAGGACACTCAAAAGCCTGCCATCCATGGATTCTGTCAGTGTTTTGATCTGTTCACCATCAACATTGCGTGCAGCAGCAACCACAGCCTCCCAGACACTGTTCAGAGAGGTGTACTGTTTTCCCTCCTTGTAAATCTCACATTTGATGATGGACCACAGGTTCTCAATGGGGTTCAGATCAGGTGAACAAGGAGGCCATGTCATTAGATTTTCTTCTTTTATACCCTTTCTTGCCAGCCACGCTGTGGAGTACTTGGACGCGTGTGATGGAGCATTGTCCTGCATGAAAATCATGTTTTTCTTGAAGGATGCAGACTTCTTCCTGTACCTCTGCTTGAAGAAGGTGTCTTCCAGAAACTGGCAGTAGGACTGGGAGTTGAGCTTGACTCCATCCTCAACCCGAAAAGGCCCCACAAGCTCATCTTTGATGATACCAGCCCAAACCAGTACTCCACCTCCACCTTGCTGGCGTCTGAGTCGGACTGGAGCTCTCTGCCCTTTACCAATCCAGCCACGGGCCCATCCATCTGGCCCATCAAGACTCACTCTAATTTCATCAGTCCATAAAACCTTAGAAAAATCAGTCTTGAGATATTTCTTGGCCCAGTCTTGACGTTTCAGCTTGTGTGTCTTGTTCAGTGGTGGTCGTCTTTCAGCCTTTCTTACCTTGGCCATGTCTCTGAGTATTGCACACCTTGTGCTTTTGGGCACTCCAGTGATGTTGCAGCTCTGAAATATGGCCAAACTGGTGGCAAGTGGCATCTTGGCAGCTGCACGCTTGACTTTTCTCAGTTCATGGGCAGTTATTTTGCGCCTTGGTTTTTCCACACGCTTCTTGCGACCCTGTTGACTATTTTGAATGAAACGCTTGATTGTTCGATTATCACGCTTCAGAAGCTTTGCAATTTTAAGAGTGCTGCATCCCTCTGCAAGATATCTCACTATTTTTGACATTTCTGAGCCTGTCAAGTCCTTCTTTTGACCCATTTTGCCAAAGGAAAGGAAGTTGCCTAATAATTATGCACACCTGATATAGGGTGTTGATGTCATTAGACCACACCCCTTCTCATTACAGAGATGCACATCACCTAATATGCTTAATTGGTAGTAGGCTTTCGACTCGAGCCTATACAGCTTGGAGTAAGACAACATGCATAAAGAGGATGATGTGGTCAAAATACTCATTTGCCTAATAATTCTGCACTCCCTGTAGTCCTGTAGACATTCATTTTGGACAATAGAATGTTGATATGAATGAAAATTCATTAAAATTCGGTAATAGAATGTTACTTTCATTTTCGAATGTTCATAATGAAATAGAATATCCACATTTGAAATTTCGATTGTAGCGATCGATTTAACAAATTCTATTCAGAAGTTCAATAGTGCACGTGGTAGGGAATTTAGTAAATTGATACATCATAGATGCAAATATATCAATTTGAATGTGTCTATTTTAAATATTACATTTAAAGAGAATATTCGAAATTCGAATTTGAATATTGCATAATTTGAATATTACATTTAAAGAAAGCATTAAAAATACTATTACAAATATATAGAATACAAATTTTTGAAGTTGAATATTGCATAATTCGAATATTACATATAGAGAAAGCATTAGAAATACTATTACAAATATATAGATTCAAATTTTCAAATTAAAATATTGCATAATTCTAATCGAATTATTAGAAAAATTCTAATAGAATATTACATTTAAAGAAAGCATTAGAAATACTATTACATAAAACGAATGTTAGAATGTGTTAAAAAGTTGTTTCAATTTTCAAATGTTGCAAAACATTCACCCATCCCTAGTCTGTGCACTGTTTTAATGTTATTATACACAGATAAGGTGTATATAAGATTAACCCCTTAATGACCGAGGATGTGCCAGGCATGTCCTACAAAAAGAGCAGAGCGACACGAGCGGGCAAGGGGGCGGGAGGGGGCAGGAGCGGGTGGGACCGCTACAGCTAAACTACAATTTTTTAGTGAGTCGGAAGAAGGGAGAGAGTATATATATGTTTTGTGAAAGGAATCTGGGAGGTGGAGGGGGTAGGGGAATGAGGGGGGCAGCTACACTACGGAAATTGTTTTTTATTTATTTAGAAAAAAAGGAGCAAAAACATAGGAAACTGGGTACTAGCAGACAGCTGCCAGGAGCTAATAGGTAGAGGGGGAAGGGTTAGAGAGCTGTTTCGGTGGTATCAGGGAGGTTTGGGGGGGTAAGGGGGTATCCTACATTGCAGAATATATATAAAAAATATATTTATTTTTAAAAATGCTATTTTTATACTAGCAGACTTTCTGACAGTACTTAAGATGGGGGGTGACCTTTGGTGGGTGGGGAAGGGAAGAGAGCTGTTTAAGAGGGGTCAGGGGGTGGTATGTGTCAGGTGGGAGGCTGATCTCTACACTAAAGCTAAAATTAAACCTACAAGCTACCTAATTAATCCCTTCACTGCTGGGCATAATACAAGTGTGGTGCGCAGCAGCAATTTGCAGCCTTCTAATTACCAAAAAGCAATGCCAAAGCCATACATGTCTGCTATTTCTGAACAAAGGGGATCCCAGAGAAGCATTTACATCCATTTGTGCCATAATTGCATAAGCTGTTTGTAAGTAATTTCAGTGAGAAACCTAAAATTTATGAAAAAGTTAACTTTTTTTTATTTGATCGCATTTGGCTGTGAAATGGTGGCAAGAAATATACTAAAATGGGCCTAGATCAATACTTTGGGTTGCCTAATAAAAAAATATATATACATGTGAAGGGTTATTCAGGGATTCCTGACAGATATCAGTGTAACAATATCGCTAATTTTGAAAAAAAAAAATGGTTTGGAAATAGCAAAGTGCTACTTGTACTAATTGCCCTATAACTTGCAAAAAAAGCAAAGAACATGTAAACATTGGGTATTTCTAAACTCAGGACAAGATTTAGAAACTATTTAGCATGGTGGTTGTAGATGTGTAACAGATTTTAGGGGTCAAAGTTAGAAAAAGTGTGTTTTTAAAAAAAAAATCATCATATTTTGTATTTTATTTTATAGTAAATGATATGATATGATAAAATAATGGTATCTTTAGAAAGTCCATTTAATGGCGAGAAAACAGTATATAATATGTGTGGGTACAGTAAATGAGTAAGAGGAAAATTACAGCTAAACACATACACCGCAGAAATATAAAAACAGCTCTGGTCTTTAACGGTAAGATAATTGAAAAATGGTCTTCTCACTAAGGGGTTAAAGTATGTAGAAAGGCCCCCCAGGCTTTGCAAGTGGAAACAACAGTTTGTTTTTTTTTACCATTTTAAAAGGTGATATATCCTTTCGTTGTCATGTGTAAAAGCATTTCCTCATCAAACAACCTCTCACTTTTTGCTTAGAAGATGGTTCGACTTAAACAAAAGAACACTTACAGATGTGACTCAGATGTGCACCTGTGTTGATAGTGGATTTTTTGGTTAATGAGCCAAGCAGGTAGATCAAGTATATTGTTTGTTTGTTTGTTTCAAATAAACAATAGTGACCAGCTCCTGGGCACTCTGTTATAGTAGTAATTTCAGTGTTAAAAATTTCAATTTTAAAATCATCTGCTGATATTTTTTTAATTAACAAAATGCAAAAGGTTGGAGTACAGGAGAACTAATTAGATGATATTGGTCCATTCTTGCACATAAATAAACTTTATTAGTAAGTTTAATACTATCAACCCTCATGATAAAAGAGGGAAAAAAACTAATTTAGGATGCTGAAGACTATTAAGCCCAAGCTGTAAAGTGAACATGAAATTGTCATGTCATTCTGAGATGAGCACTATAGTTAAGATTCTTTCTTTTTTGGTATATAGAAAACTAAGGCAATGTAAATAGGTTTTCAAATTAAAATCACATTAAAATGATCTTTATTAGTAAAAACTATTTAAATAGACAGTCTAGTCAAAATTAAAATGTCATTATTCAGATAGGGTATGCATTTCTAAACAACTTTCCAATTTACTTTTACCATCTAATTTCCTTTGTTCTCTTGGTATTTTTGTTGAAGGCTAAACCTAGGTTGGCTCATTTGCTAACTTCTAAACCCTTGAAGGCCAATGCATTTTGACACATTTTCAGAGCTAGTTCGTGTGTGCCATATGCAGTTGTAATCAAAATTATTCAACCCCCATTGCAAATACGGTTTATTTTCAAAATGTAGAGACTTTCAGCTGTTTGCAATGAACAAATCAAACAAAAGCAATTGAAATAGCTCAACACAACAAATGCTTCAAGTGGTTTCCCCAAACCAACTGAAAATGCAACTTTTAATGAATTCTGCAGTCTCAAAATTATTCAACCCCTTAATGGCAAGCATCTTTAGAACTTAGTAGAGCACGCTTCTGCTGTTATGACCTGCTGCAAATGAGATGCAAAGACAGACACCAACTTCTGGAAAAGTTCCTGAGGAATCTGCTGCAACCGCCTTCTTCAAATCCAACCAGAGATTTTCTATGGAGTTCAAGTCAGGTGACTGTGATGGTCACTGTAGAATTTTCCAGGACTTCTTCTGCAACCAATCCTTGGTGGACTTTGAGGTATGCTTGGGATCATTGTTCTGTTGGAAGGTCCAATGACGCCCAAGCTTCAGCTTCCTCACAGACAGCATGACGTTTTATCCTTGGTTTCCAGTGCCAGAGGATGCAAAGCAGCCCCAGAGCATCACCGAGCCACCACCATGCAAAACTGTAGACAGAGTGTGCTTTTCAGCGTATGCTTCATTCGTCTTCCTCCAGACATAACTCTGATCCTTCGGGCTGAAAAGTTTCAGCTTTGTTTCATCGCTCCACAAAACAGAATCCCAAAACTTCTGTGGCTTATTTACAGTATTTGATTTTGAGCATATTGGAGTCAAATTTTCTTGTGCTTTTGGGTCAGTAGTGGTGTACGTCTTGTAGTTCTAGCATGGAAACCTTCTTCCTTTAGTAAACGAGTTACTGTGCAAACTGAAACCTCAGTGTCTGTTGCCACCAAGTCTTGCTGCAGGTCATTTGCAGTCACTCAAGGGTTTTTCTCAACCTGCCTTCTCAGAAATCTGGTTGCAGCCAGTGATAGCTTCCTTTTCCTGCCCCGTCCAGGTAGTGTAGCCACTGTTCCTTTAACTTTGAACTTGCAAACTGAGTGTCTCTAGGAACATTCAGTGCCTTCGCTCTTTTTTTGTATACTATTCCTTGTTTGTGATGAGCTCTACTCTTAACTTTTTGGACTGTTCTTTTAACTAACATGCAGTCAAACATGACAGTCAACAACCCCTTGCCAGTTCAGATATTTCATGTATTCTAGTTCAACACACCTGGTGCAACTAATGAAGCCCTTGATTAGTTGCATCAGGTGTGCTTGAGACAACCCCTGTTTTCCATATGTGTGCTGTTGTGAGGTATTCTATTCAGGGGGTTGAATCATTTTGAGACTGCAGAATTTATTAAAAGCTGCATTTTCAGTTGAATTTTGGGAAACCAATAGAAGCATTCATTGCGTTGAGCTATTTCAATTGCTTTTGCTTGATTTGTTCAATTGCAAACAGCTGAAAGTCTGTGCATTTTGACAATAAACCTGATTTGCAATGAGGGTTGAATAATATTGATTACAACTGTAGATAACATTGTGTAGTTATTTATGAGTCAGCACTGATTAGCTAAAATGCAAGTCTGTCAAAAGAACTTAAATAAGGGGGCAGTCTGCAGCGGCTTAGATACAAGGTAATTACAGAGGTAAAAAGTGTATTAATATAACTGTGTTGGTTATGCAAAACTGGGGAATGAGTAATAAAAGGATTATCTATCTTTTTAAACAATAAAAATTAGTAGATTGCCCCTTTAAAGCTATACAGTGAAAGCTAGAATGAACATATCATTAGTGAGAAGCGAAATCATCTAAACTCTCACCAAATATTCATTAAAGAAATGTTCATTCAGAAATGCTAAAAACAAAGAGAGGATTTTTTTGCACATATTGGGGCTTTTTTTTTTTCTTCCTCCATTTTTGGTTCCCAGTAACAGATACAATAATAGCACATGTGCAGTGGCATTACTTTCTGGGCCAAATTTGTAATGCATTGGAGCCATGACTTTTAAATTTAGTTACCACACAGGGGACTGAGTGTCCAGTATCTTTGTATCAATTTAACTGGACAGCCTGACATACTGGACTGTCCAGTTGAATGCTGGACACCTGGCCATATCCCATATTTGCCACCTATGCTACATTGGTTGCATACAGTGAAATCTTATTTCTTTTTATTATTATTATTATTAAACATTCACAATCTAACTGAAACATATACATTATGTTTTCCAGATATATTTTATGGACAACATAATATTGTTTTGGCTCTCAGTCTATCTAATTGCTTCTTCTTTTATTTCTAGAAATTAAAATATTGCCTAAGAACTCACATTTTTCATTAGTTATCAAGTAGTATTTTTCATGTTTTGAGATAATCCTTTTTGTGTAGCCTTAGGAAGTACGGCTATTATGTGTCTTTCATTTCCATGGATTTCATATTAATTTTGGCTGCAACAATATATTTTATGTATTCATTAACACTATCAAGTCTATCAGCCTTAGGAATGCTTTCTTTAAGCTTAATATCACGTTCCTCTCTAGCGAAAAATTGTTTTACCTTCCTGTGACCTATTCTTCAATTAGCTCAATATAATATGGAAAGGCAAAAGTTATTCAAGAAGAGTTTGTTGTTTTGTTATAGATTTTAGTGAATTTAATTCAGTGTATATCATTTTAGATTAAAAGGGGCATAGGTGCCAAAATTAAACATTTATTATTCAAATACCGCATATAATTTTAAACACTTTCCAGTTTATTTATATTATTCAAATTGTACCTCTTTAAAATGATACCGCTTGTTGGAACGCAACGTAGGTACTTTCCATACTGAATTAGGTTAAAGGGACAGTCTAGTCAAAATTAAACTTTCATGATTCAAATACGGCATGTAATTTTAAACAACTTTCCAATTTACTTTTATCATCAATTTTGCTGTGTTCTCTTGGTATTCTTAGTTGAAAGCTAAACCTAGGTAGGCCCATATGATAATTTTTAAGCCCTTGAAGGCCACCTGTTTTCTAAATAAATTTTTACAGTTTTTCACAACTATAGGGTCTTAGTTCATGTGTGCCATATATATAACATTGTGCTCACGTTATGCCCGTGGAGTTACCTAGGATTCAACACTGATTGGCTAAAATGCAAGTCTGCTAAAAGAACTGAAATAAGGGGGCAGTCTGCAGAGGCTTAGATACAAGGTAATTACAGAGGTAAAAAGTATATTAATATAACTGTGTTGGCTATGCAAAACTGAGGAATAAATAATAAAGGGATTATCTATCTTTTAAACAATAAAAATTCTGGTGTAGGGGAGACTTCCGGTGGGCGGGTGAGAGTGTCGGTCGCAGCACAGAGAGCTCCGGAGCTTTGGAGCTGAAAACTGGAGAAAACCTGCGGCGAACACCCCCAAATAGAGCTGTATTCCTTGGCAGGAGGGGCATTGACCTGCCTGGACATCGGACAGCACGGAATCTGTCAACTGATTCCCCCACCGCATAGTCGCAAGACAGAAGAAGCGGAGACTGGCTGCAGCTGCAGCCCTGCTAACGGAGATAAGTAACAGTCTCCCAAATCATTAAAAAACTAAGCAAAACACTCCCCACACCTTCATAAGGGTGTAGGAGGCAAACACCCATCCATACTGTATATCCCCCTAGGCAATAAACTGGTGAGAGGGAGCCTAACTACTGGCGGGAAAAGCCGCCATTACTCTCAAACACTGTAAGAGCGCTGCGGCGCCCCACCATTCCCTATAAGAGAGGCTGAAAAATAGACTGTGACTGTATGCCCTGGGGTTGTCACTCTGTTCCACTCACCCCCAACGGCAATACAGGGGAATACTTTTCTAAAATCACAGGTAACACTGGGACAGTGAGACATTAGAGTGGACTGACTGAACACACTAGCCAGCCATTTACTGCACATCATAAGAGCAGAGAAGTATCAAGCACTCCCTAAAACAACATAAACTGGACATAATCATCTCACTTAAACCTGTTGCCTTCACCTAGCTGTCTCACTCAAGCAAATTAAACGGATTAAGATTTGGGGGTAAGATACCTGTTGCAACAATACATTTATATCCGAGCTGGGGAGAGAGCGCAGCTCAGGGAGCCCTGCACAGACTGCTTAAGATTGTCAGCTTCACACACATCAAAATATTCGACAATAGTGGTGTTTGGCACTAACATTATGCAAGGCTAGGTGCTAGGCCCCATGCCTCCCCTCTCACCCACCGCACACTAAACTCTCTACTAGGCCCGACTAGTTCAACACTCAGAGGCCCTAGGACATCAAATAAAGCCTGTTTAACTAACTCACTTGAGGTTCACGATTGAAAGACTCTTGGATCTGTATGCAAAAATATTATAATTCTTACACTAAAACAACAGCCACTATGGCGAACAGACTTAAAAACGCAGAAAAGAAAAAGAACCACTTAGAGACAACACAAATTGCACCATGTGTAGAGGACACGACGACTACGAATATTATTGACACCCACCCTATTGTATCACAGATCTCAGCCCTATTCCTGCCGAAGATAGATCAGCTCCAAACTGGAATGGACTCTCTCACTGCCAAAGTGAAATCTTTCAATGGCAGGCTAACACAAGTGGAGCAAAGAGTGGCGGAGGGTGAAACCCACCATAGAGAAGCTGAAACTAACATCCAAACGCTACAACAGCAGGCAGATCATTTGTGGGCGAAGATCGACGACCTGGAGAACAGGTCGAGAAGAAATAACATACGGATAGTGGGTATTCCAGAGTCTCTCCCGGGGACACAATTGATAGAGTTTGCTGAAAACACCTTGCCCAACTTATTACATGTCCCCAGATCATGCTTGCCATGCACAGTGGAAAGGGCGCACACAATAGGAGATCCAAGAAGACAAGGAGAAAAGAACCAACAGCCGAGACAATTAATGGTGAAGTATCTCAACTTCAAGGCAAAGATCACCATCCTGCAGGCGTACAGAAAGATCCCATCCTTAGAATATGAGTGCAAAAAAATCTACTTGTTTCAAGACTACTCTGCGGCGGTAGCAGCTAGAAGGAAGGAATTCTCACCCTATTGCAAACAGCTAATGGAGCAGGGTAGAACAGCAGCTCTGCTTTACCCAGCAAGATTACGCCTGCACACAACGAAGGAACCACTGTTTTTTGAGTCCCCACAGCAACTCAAGCTGCATTTACAAAGGGAGAAGAATCTTCAATCAAGATCGGATCAGGAGGGTTCGCCCTCCGCCTCAGGAACCTGAGAACTGACCTCAGAGCTTTAGAGAAAGAACCTTAAACATTTTACAGCATAGGCTATGTAGAGTCATATCCTTTACAAGTGGGGGGGGGAGGGGGTCTTTTCTTCTCTTTAGAAGTACTTTGTTTGTTGTTGTTCTGTTGGGAGGGGTGGGAAGAAAGGGAAAGATAATAGGTATACCACTGTTTACTAACTGTTTTGTTTATAACCAGATTGAATTCTCAACCTTAAGGCGCTCCCCCGGGGGAGGACAGGGAAAATATATAGAAGATAGACTCTAACTACCTTGCAAGTAAGTAAAAGAAAAGGAATTTGGCAGATTCACAGAGCCATCCACACAACATTACACACTGACACATTGTCATATAGTTTGTGGTGAGACTCGTGCACCAGGGAGGGAGGTAGAATGAGGATAACTTCCTGGAATGTAGGAGGGATAACATCCCCAATCAAGAGAAAAACCATTCTAAGACAGCTTAATACTAAAAAAACTGACATTGCAATACTGGAGGAGACACACCTCTCACAAGCAGAACACAAAAAGCTCAGACAGAGTTGGGTGGGAGAAGTACTTTTCACTTCCTTTGAAGCAAAAAGAGCGAGAGGAGTAGCAATTCTGTTGCGCAAAAATTTACAATACAAAATTCTACAGATAGTTGAGGATATTGAGGGTAGATATTTAATCGTTAAGATTCAAATAGATGCACAATGTTTGATACTCTGTGGAGTGTATGGACCCCACACAAGAAAGAGGGAGTTTTTTTAGTCACCTCCAAAGTCAGCTTATACAGTTCTCAGACCTTCCCATAGTAGCAGGTGGTGATTACAACATTGCCCCGTACACACCGGCAGACAGATTCCGTAATCCAAGTACGGTTATGCACCAACCTCAACCATGGGCAGACTCAAGAAGGGAAACATTAATCTTGAAAAACTTTAGAAACACATTCGCATTTGCAGATATTTGGAGAGAAAAAAAACCCAGACACAAGAGACTACACATGTTTACACCCCTCCAAAACTACTCTCTCCCGTATCGATTATTTTTTGATCTCCAGACACCTTTGCCCCAAAGTTAAGGCGATACGCATAGACCCCATAGCCATTTCAGATCATGAGCCAGTCACACTGGAGCTAGACACTGACCGAACAGATAGACAGACTCGTAGATGGAGGTTTCCCACACATCTTTATCATGACCTAAATCTCCAGAAACACTTAATAGGAGAATGGTTAGCATATAAAGAGTTGAACATAAAGCACTTGAACGACATATCATTGTTTTGGGAATCCGCGAAGGCTGTTTTGAGAGGGGTGGTGACAGAATACGCTGCACAACTGACTAAATCACATAAAGCAAGGGGTGAACTACTCTTGCGCCAGCTTTTGAATGCCAGAAACCGTTATCTGCGACATCCAACAGAGCAAAATAGGACTAAATACAAAGACGTAAAGGGTCTTAGGGACTCCTATTTAATACAGACCTGTTTCTGCTCAGAACCGCTTACAGGCCAAGTTTTATCGTTATGGTAATCGCATAGGGAAACTACTAGCAAAAATTACAAAGTTAGATAGAAAACCTAATGTTATTACAGCCATAAGAGAAAAGGACAGGATACTCACACAGGAATCAGACATACACAAAGCATTCACAGACTATTACTCCAACTTATATGTGGCTCAGGGTGTAGATGTAGAAAGGAAACAAAACTTCTGGAAAGATATCAACCTTCCGCAGTTAGATGTAGAGCAAAGAGATAAACTAAATGCCCCAATACATCCCCAAGAGGTAATTAGATCCATTGACGCTATGCCCCTAGAGAAAACCCTGGGACCGGATGGTCTACCCGTGGAATTCTATAAAATGGCAAAGGGAGAGATATCAGACACCCTCACACTATTCTATAATGCTCTCCTGGAAGGAAAGTCAAAATTATCAAACAGATTCACGGAGGCTAATATAACTGTCATCCCCAAACCAGGGAGAGACCCACTCATAACATCATCGTACCGCTCAATCTCCTTACTTAATTCGGACTACAAGCTGTTCACCAAAATATTAGATAATAGACTGGCAGAGACACTCCCATCGCTGGTCCATGAAGACCAGACTGGGTTCGTGAAGGGTAGGTCCTCAGTTAAGAACATGAGAAAGCTACAGTTGATACTCTCACACTATGGGGGGGGGGGAATATATTGACCAGACCCATGGCAATGTTGATGCCTGTTTGATACTAGTGGACGCAGAAAAAGCGTTCAATAAGATTCTATGGGACCACTTGTTCACCACGCTAGGCAGGTTTGGGATACAAGGAGATTTTGTGAGGGCTATAGAGGCTATCTATAATAAACCTCAGACAGCGATACTGGTTAATGGCACCCCATCCAGGCCTTTCTCGCTCATGAGGGGTACGAGGCAGGGGTGCCCCCTGTCTCCGCTCCTTTTTGACCTCGCACTAGAGCCACTCGCAATAAAAATCAGGGAGGACACAGAAGGCTTAACAATAGGCAGGGAGACTATTCACATATCGCTCTTTGCAGATGATATGCTCCTATACACGCAAAACCCCAGAAGAAACCTTCCCATAATAATGCAAATTATAGACGAATTTAGTGCGATCTCAGGTTACTGCATTAACAAAGATAAGTCAGAACTATTGTGGCTTCGAGATAGAGATCCTACGATACCCCTTCGGGATAATTTTAAAATAGTGACCAACACATTTAAATACTTGGGTATTACTTTATCAAAAGATCCTGCCCAATGGTATGAGATCAATTACCAACCACTATTCAAAGAGCTGCGTAGACTGTTACGGAACTGGTCCACTTTACCACTGACTTTGTCGGGGAGAGTGGGCTTGGTTAAAATGATACTGTTCCCAAAGCTGCTGTATCCTATACAAATGCTCCCAGAACTTTAACACAAACAGGACCTCATTAGTTTGAACAGAGATATATTACACTTCTTGTGGAAAGGGAAAAAACACAGAATTAGCCACTGTAAAATGACATGTGCGCCTGCGATGGGAGGGTTTGGACTTCCAAATATTGAGCACTACAACTGGGCAGCCCTAGCTAAGTATGTAATGGACTGGTTCCTAGATAGGGGACATTTCACCAATCAGACACTTGAATCGGAGATTATCAAGCCATGGTCCCTCAAAATGCTACCACATATGACACGAGCACAACTTGATCCCATAGCGAAAGGGGTGACGCTTATACACCACCCAATAAGGGCATGGTGGAAGATTTGTAAGGCTCTAGGGACCTCACACAGACACACTATATATCTTCCATTACAGGGCAACCCGGATTTTCAGGCAGGATTCACCACAAGACCCTTTCAGCAATGGGCGGAGTGGGGGGCTACGACTCTGAAACATGTGATATCGGATAGTGGTGTGATGGTAAAATCCTTTAAGGACCTTCAAAAAGAATTTAATATACCAAACAAACACCACTTTGCTTTCCTCCAGATGAGACACTACGTACAGGATCTGTTAAGATCTGGAGACATGCCTGAAATCAAAAGCGACATTTATAAACTATTGACACTAACAAAAGGAGGTGCGACCTCTATAACTCACGTTTACACCACCCTCCAGATGACATTAAATGAGGACACCAAATCACATCTGCAGAAAACATGGACCACACTGACCGGACAGTTGACTACTGAACAATGTATTGAACAGAGCTTTGCAAAAGTGAGACAAGCGTCTCTATCAAACGATATACGTGAATCACACACTAGGTTGATGCATAACACCTACATCACACCCAAAATGCTCCATAAATGGAACCCCGAGGCTTGCGGCCTCTGCACAAAATGTTCACACCCCAATCCAAACATCCTACATATGCTATGGGAATGCCCAAAGTTAACAAAATTCTGGGGGATGACGAGAAGGTGGTTGGAGAATATCTTGGGGAACCGAATGGTGTTGACAGAAGAAGTGGTACTATTCCTGCACACACAGATAGAAACACGAGAGCACATAAGGTTTATTCACAATACAATACTGCAGGCTAGGAAACTTATCTTCAAACATTGGCTGACACAAGTAGTACCGAGCTTAGTGCATCTCAATGAGTCATTACAAAAACGAATGATCTATGAACAAATAGACACACAGGGAGACATATTGACAAGGACGAAACACTTTATCACAAAGTGGGAACCCTTCATTAATAGCCTGAGTTTATCACACCAGAAGCAGATTATCTACCCATTTAAAGACTCTGAGTATATACTTAATGCCCAACTGCGTGGAAGCTGGAACATCTTCCACTAAAGGACTGTATGGACTGCTAGAGTTCGAGGCAGAGCTCAAGAGGAGGAGGTGAGAGGAGCCTGGGGAGCGCCTGAGGTGAGATTAGGGAGGGTAGACTCTCAGAATGAGTATAGTGAGATAGGATTGCAGGGAGAAATGTTATTATAGCTAGGCAGTTGAGCATCAAGAGACTCACACCCCTGATGGAGTCGCCTTTTGTTATAATACTTGGTACATGGACTGTTAAGAACTCTCAACAAACCCAGGAAGGGACATAGTCCTATCCTCCCAGAGGAGAGAGAAGCAATAGAATTTATGAAACTTAATACTCTGTTATTGTTTTCGTTAGTGAGTTTCTTTAAATTTAAATTGAATTTGTAGTTGAATTTAAGATGAGCATAATAGGAAACAATTGATGAAGAGGGGAAGGGGAGGGAATGCAAAGTCTAAGAGAAATGTACTATGAAAACCCAGTACTTTTGGGGTAGCACTATCTATTATTACACTTTGTAACCTTGAAGTACCGTATTTATTGTGTTGCTGTAATAAGTGCTGGAAATAAATAAAATATTTTTAAAAATAAATTCTGGTGTAGACTGTCCCTTTAAGGGGTTTTCATGTGTTCTCAGCACTGTATGGCAGCAGAGTTTGCTGCAATGTTTAAACCAATGTTAAATACATATAGTATATAAGGTTATACACATATCGTGCATACTGTTTTTTACATACAGTATACAGGGAGTGCAGAATTATTAGGCAAATGAGTATTTTGACCACATCATCCTCTTTATGCATGTTGTCTTACTCCAAGCTGTATAGGCTCGAAAGCCTACTACCAATTAAGCATATTAGGTGATGTGCATCTCTGTAATGAGAAGGGGTGTGGTCTAATGACATCAACACCCTATATCAGGTGTGCATAATTATTAGGCAACTTCCTTTCCTTTGGCAAAATGGGTCAAAAGAAGGACTTGACAGGCTCAGAAAAGTCAAAAATAGTGAGCTATCTTGCAGAGGGATGCAGCACTCTTAAAATTGCAAAGCTTCTGAAGCGTGATCATCGAACAATCAAGCGTTTCATTCAAAATAGTCAACAGGGTCGCAAGAAGCGTGTGGAAAAACCAATGCGCAAAATAACTGCCCATGAACTGAGAAAAGTCAAGCGTGCAGCTGCCAAGATGCCACTTGCCACCAGTTTGGCCATATTTCAGAGCTGCAACATCACTGGAGTGCCCAAAAGCACAAGGTGTGCAATACTCAGAGACATGGCCAAGGTAAGAAAGGCTGAAAGACGACCGCCACTGAACAAGACACACAAGCTGAAACGTCAAGACTGGGCCAAGAAATATCTCAAGACTGATTTTTCTAAGGTTTTATGAACTGATGAAATGAGAGTGAGTCTTGATGGGCCAGATGGATGAGCCCGTGGCTGGATTGGTAAAGGGCAGAGAGCTCCAGTCCGACTCAGACGCCAGCAAGGTGGAGGTGGAGTACTGGTTTGGGCTGGTATCATCAAAGATGAGCTTGTGGGGCCTTTTCGGGTTGAGGATGGAGTCAAGCTCAACTCCCAGTCCTACTGCCAGTTTCTGGAAGACACCTTCTTCAAGCAGTGGTACAGGAAGAAGTCTGCATCCTTCAAGAAAAACATGATTTTCATGCAGGACAATGCTCCATCACACGCGTCCAAGTACTCCACAGCGTGGCTGGCAAGAAAGGGTATAAAAGAAGAAAATCTAATGACATGGCCTCCTTGTTCACCTGATCTGAACCCCATTGAGAACCTGTGGTCCATCATCAAATGTGAGATTTACATGGAGGGAAAACAGTACACCTCTCTGAACAGTGTCTGGGAGGCTGTGGTTGCTGCTGCACGCAATGTTGATGGTGAACAGATCAAAACACTGACAGAATCCATGGATGGCAGGCTTTTGAGTGTCCTTGCAAAGAAAGGTGGCTATATTGGTCACTGATTTGTTTTTGTTTTGTTTTTGAATGTCAGAAATGTATATTTGTGAATGTTGAGATGTTATATTGGTTTCACTGGTAAAAATAAATAATTGAAATGGGTATATATTTGTTTTTTGTTAATTTGCCTAATAATTATGCACAGTAATAGTCACCTGCACACACAGATATCCCCCTAAAATAGCTATAACTAAAAACAAACTAAAAACTACTTTCAAAACTATTCAGCTTTGATATTAATGAGTTTTTTGGGTTCATTGAGAACATGGTTGTTGTTTAATAATAAAATTAATCCTCAAAAATACAACTTGCCAAATAATTCTGCACTCCCTGTATATATATATATATATATATAGTACATAATGATATATACATATAGTGCATAATGTTATATACATATAGTACATAATGATATATACATATAGTACATAATCATATATACATATAGTGCATAATGTTATATCCATATAATACATAATGATATATACATATAGTGCATAATGTTATATACATATAGTGCATAATGTTATATACATATAGTACATAATGATATATACATATAGTGCATAATGTTATATACATATAGTGCATAATGTTATATACATATAGTACATAATGATATATATATATATATATATATAGTACACAGAAGGCTTAACAATAGGCAGGGAGACTATTCACATATCGCTGTTTGCAGATGATATGCTCCTATACACGCAAAACCCCAGAAGAAACCTTCCCATAATAATGCAAATTATAGATGAATTTAGTGCGATCTCAGGTTACTGCATTAACAACGATAAGTCAGAACTATTGTGGCTGCGAGATAGAGATCCTACGATATCCCTTTGGGATAATTTTAAAATAGTGACCAACACATTTAAATACTTGGGTATTACTTTATCAAAAGATCCTGCCCAATGGTATGAGATCAATTACCGACCACTATTCAAAGAGCTGCGTAGACTGTTACGGAACTGGTCCACTTTACCACTGACTTTGTCGGGGAGAGTGGGCTTGGTTAAAATGATACTGTTCCCAAAGCTGCTGTATCCTATACAAATGCTCCCAGAACTTTAACACAAACAGGACCTCATTAGTTTGAACAGAGATATATTACACTTCTTGTGGAAAGGGAAAAAACACAGAATTAGCCACCGTAAAATGACATGTGCGTCTGTGATGGGAGGGTTTGGACTTCCAAATATTGAGCACTACAACTGGGCAGCCCTAGATAAGTATGTAATGGACTGGTTCCTAGATAGGGGACATTTCACCAATCAGACAGTTGAATCAGAGATTATCAGGCCATGGTCCCTCAAAATGCTACCACATATGACACAAGCACAACTTGATCCCATAGCGAAAGGGGTGACGCTTATACACCACCCAATAAGGGCATGGTGGAAGATTTGTAAGGCTCTAGGGACCTCACACAGACACACTATATATCTTCCATTACAGGGCAACCCGGATTTTCAGGCAGGATTCACCACAAGACCCTTTCAGCAATGGGCGGAGTGGGGGGCTACGACTCTGAAACATGTGATATCGGATAGTGGTGTGATGGTAAAATCCTTTAAGGACCTTCAAAAAGAATTTAATATACCAAACAAACACCACTTTGCTTTCCTCCAGATGAGACACTACGTACAGGATCTGTTAAGATCTGGAGACATGCCTGAAATCAAAAGCGACATTTATAAACTATTGACACTAACAAAAGGAGGTGCGACCTCTATAACTCACGTTTACACCACCCTCCAGATGACATTAAATGAGGACACCAAATCACATCTGCAGAAAACATGGACCACACTGACCGGACAGTTGACTACTGAACAATGTATTGAACAGAGCTTTGCAAAAGTGAGACAAGCGTCTCTATCAAACGATATACGTGAATCACACACTAGGTTGATGCATAACACCTACATCACACCCAAAATGCTCCATAAATGGAACCCCGAGGCTTGCGGCCTCTGCACAAAATGTTCACACCCCAATCCAAACATCCTACATATGCTATGGGAATGCCCAAAGTTAACAAAATTCTGGGGGATGACGAGAAGGTGGTTGGAGAATATCTTGGGGAACCGAATGGTGTTGACAGAAGAAGTGGTACTATTCCTGCACACACAGATAGAAACACGAGAGCACATAAGGTTTATTCACAATACAATACTGCAGGCTAGGAAACTTATCTTCAAACATTGGCTGACACAAGTAGTACCGAGCTTAGTGCATCTCAATGAGTCATTACAAAAACGAATGATCTATGAACAAATAGACACACAGGGAGACATATTGACAAGGACGAAACACTTTATCACAAAGTGGGAACCCTTCATTAATAGCCTGAGTTTATCACACCAGAAGCAGATTATCTACCCATTTAAAGACTCTGAGTATATACTTAATGCCCAACTGCGTGGAAGCTGGAACATCTTCCACTAAAGGACTGTATGGACTGCTAGAGTTCGAGGCAGAGCTCAAGAGGAGGAGGTGAGAGGAGCCTGGGGAGCGCCTGAGGTGAGATTAGGGAGGGTAGACTCTCAGAATGAGTATAGTGAGATAGGATTGCAGGGAGAAATGTTATTATAGCTAGGCAGTTGAGCATCAAGAGACTCACACCCCTGATGGAGTCGCCTTTTGTTATAATACTTGGTACATGGACTGTTAAGAACTCTCAACAAACCCAGGAAGGGACATAGTCCTATCCTCCCAGAGGAGAGAGAAGCAATAGAATTTATGAAACTTAATACTCTGTTATTGTTTTCGTTAGTGAGTTTCTTTAAATTTAAATTGAATTTGTAGTTGAATTTAAGATGAGCATAATAGGAAACAATTGATGAAGAGGGGAAGGGGAGGGAATGCAAAGTCTAAGAGAAATGTACTATGAAAACCCAGTACTTTTGGGGTAGCACTATCTATTATTACACTTTGTAACCTTGAAGTACCGTATTTATTGTGTTGCTGTAATAAGTGCTGGAAATAAATAAAATATTTTTAAAAATAAATTCTGGTGTAGACTGTCCCTTTAAGGGGTTTTCATGTGTTCTCAGCACTGTATGGCAGCAGAGTTTGCTGCAATGTTTAAACCAATGTTAAATACATATAGTATATAAGGTTATACACATATCGTGCATACTGTTTTTTACATACAGTATACAGGGAGTGCAGAATTATTAGGCAAATGAGTATTTTGACCACATCATCCTCTTTATGCATGTTGTCTTACTCCAAGCTGTATAGGCTCGAAAGCCTACTACCAATTAAGCATATTAGGTGATGTGCATCTCTGTAATGAGAAGGGGTGTGGTCTAATGACATCAACACCCTATATCAGGTGTGCATAATTATTAGGCAACTTCCTTTCCTTTGGCAAAATGGGTCAAAAGAAGGACTTGACAGGCTCAGAAAAGTCAAAAATAGTGAGCTATCTTGCAGAGGGATGCAGCACTCTTAAAATTGCAAAGCTTCTGAAGCGTGATCATCGAACAATCAAGCATTTCATTCAAAATAGTCAACAGGGTCGCAAGAAGCGTGTGGAAAAACCAATGCGCAAAATAACTGCCCATGAACTGAGAAAAGTCAAGCGTGCAGCTGCCAAGATGCCACTTGCCACCAGTTTGGCCATATTTCAGAGCTGCAACATCACTGGAGTGCCCAAAAGCACAAGGTGTGCAATACTCAGAGACATGGCCAAGGTAAGAAAGGCTGAAAGACGACCGCCACTGAACAAGACACACAAGCTGAAACGTCAAGACTGGGCCAAGAAATATCTCAAGACTGATTTTTCTAAGGTTTTATGAACTGATGAAATGAGAGTGAGTCTTGATGGGCCAGATGGATGAGCCCGTGGCTGGATTGGTAAAGGGCAGAGAGCTCCAGTCCGACTCAGACGCCAGCAAGGTGGAGGTGGAGTACTGGTTTGGGCTGGTATCATCAAAGATGAGCTTGTGGGGCCTTTTCGGGTTGAGGATGGAGTCAAGCTCAACTCCCAGTCCTACTGCCAGTTTCTGGAAGACACCTTCTTCAAGCAGTGGTACAGGAAGAAGTCTGCATCCTTCAAGAAAAACATGATTTTCATGCAGGACAATGCTCCATCACACGCGTCCAAGTACTCCACAGCGTGGCTGGCAAGAAAGGGTATAAAAGAAGAAAATCTAATGACATGGCCTCCTTGTTCACCTGATCTGAACCCCATTGAGAACCTGTGGTCCATCATCAAATGTGAGATTTACATGGAGGGAAAACAGTACACCTCTCTGAACAGTGTCTGGGAGGCTGTGGTTGCTGCTGCACGCAATGTTGATGGTGAACAGATCAAAACACTGACAGAATCCATGGATGGCAGGCTTTTGAGTGTCCTTGCAAAGAAAGGTGGCTATATTGGTCACTGATTTGTTTTTGTTTTGTTTTTGAATGTCAGAAATGTATATTTGTGAATGTTGAGATGTTATATTGGTTTCACTGGTAAAAATAAATAATTGAAATGGGTATATATTTGTTTTTTGTTAATTTGCCTAATAATTATGCACAGTAATAGTCACCTGCACACACAGATATCCCCTAAAATAGCTATAACTAAAAACAAACTAAAAACTACTTTCAAAACTATTCAGCTTTGATATTAATGAGTTTTTTGGGTTCATTGAGAACATGGTTGTTGTTCAATAATAAAATTAATCCTCAAAAATACAACTTGCCAAATAATTCTGCACTCCCTGTATATATATATATATATATATATATATATATATATATATATATATATATAGTACATAATGATATATACATATAGTGCATAATGTTATATACATATAGTACATAATGATATATACATATAGTACATAATCATATATACATATAGTGCATAATGTTATATCCATATAATACATAATCATATATACATATAGTGCATAATGTTATATACATATAGTGCATAATGTTATATACATATAGTACATAATGATATATACATATAGTGCATAATGTTATATACATATAGTGCATAATGTTATATACATATAGTACATAATGATATATATATATATATATATAGTACACAGAAGGCTTAACAATAGGCAGGGAGACTATTCACATATCGCTGTTTGCAGATGATATGCTCCTATACACGCAAAACCCCAGAAGAAACCTTCCCATAATAATGCAAATTATAGATGAATTTAGTGCGATCTCAGGTTACTGCATTAACAACGATAAGTCAGAACTATTGTGGCTGCGAGATAGAGATCCTACGATATCCCTTTGGGATAATTTTAAAATAGTGACCAACACATTTAAATACTTGGGTATTACTTTATCAAAAGATCCTGCCCAATGGTATGAGATCAATTACCGACCACTATTCAAAGAGCTGCGTAGACTGTTACGGAACTGGTCCACTTTACCACTGACTTTGTCGGGGAGAGTGGGCTTGGTTAAAATGATACTGTTCCCAAAGCTGCTGTATCCTATACAAATGCTCCCAGAACTTTAACACAAACAGGACCTCATTAGTTTGAACAGAGATATATTACACTTCTTGTGGAAAGGGAAAAAACACAGAATTAGCCACCGTAAAATGACATGTGCGTCTGTGATGGGAGGGTTTGGACTTCCAAATATTGAGCACTACAACTGGGCAGCCCTAGATAAGTATGTAATGGACTGGTTCCTAGATAGGGGACATTTCACCAATCAGACAGTTGAATCAGAGATTATCAGGCCATGGTCCCTCAAAATGCTACCACATATGACACAAGCACAACTTGATCCCATAGCAAAAGGGGTGACGCTTATACACCACCCAATAAGGGCATGGTGGAAGATTTGTAAGGCTCTAGGGACCTCACACAGACACACTATATATCTTCCATTACAGGGCAACCCGGATTTTCAGGCAGGATTCACCACAAGACCCTTTCAGCAATGGGCGGAGTGGGGGGCTACGACTCTGAAACATGTGATATCGGATAGTGGTGTGATGGTAAAATCCTTTAAGGACCTTCAAAAAGAATTTAATATACCAAACAAACACCACTTTGCTTTCCTCCAGATGAGACACTACGTACAGGATCTGTTAAGATCTGGAGACATGCCTGAAATCAAAAGCGACATTTATAAACTATTGACACTAACAAAAGGAGGTGCAACCTCTATAACTCACGTTTACACCACCCTCCAGATGACATTAAATGAGGACACCAAATCACATCTGCAGAAAACATGGACCACACTGACCGGACAGTTGACTACTGAACAATGTATTGAACAGAGCTTTGCAAAAGTGAGACAAGCGTCTCTATCAAACGATATACGTGAATCACACACTAGGTTGATGCATAACACCTACATCACACCCAAAATGCTCCATAAATGGAACCCCGAGGCTTGCGGCCTCTGCACAAAATGTTCACACCCCAATCCAAACATCCTACATATGCTATGGGAATGCCCAAAGTTAACAAAATTCTGGGGGATGACGAGAAGGTGGTTGGAGAATATCTTGGGGAACCGAATGGTGTTGACAGAAGAAGTGGTACTATTCCTGCACACACAGATAGAAACACGAGAGCACATAAGGTTTATTCACAATACAATACTGCAGGCTAGGAAACTTATCTTCAAACATTGGCTGACACAAGTAGTACCGAGCTTAGTGCATCTCAAGGAGTCATTACAAAAACGAATGATCTATGAACAAATAGACACACAGGGAGACATATTGACAAGGACGAAACACTTTATCACAAAGTGGGAACCCTTCATTAATAGCCTGAGCTTATCACACCAGAAGCAGATTATCTACCCATTCAAAGACTCTGAGTATATACTTAATGCCCAACTGCGTGGAAGCTGGAACATCTTCCACTAAAGGACTGTATGGACTGCTAGAGTTCGAGGCAGAGCTCAAGAGGAGGAGGTGAGAGGAGCCTGGGGAGCGCCTGAGGTGAGATTAGGGAGGGTAGACTCTCAGAATGAGTATAGTGAGATAGGATTGCAGGGAGAAATGTTATTATAGCTAGGCATTTGAGCATCAAGAGACTCACACCCCTGATGGAGTCGCCTTTTGTTATAATACTTGGTACATGGACTGTTAAGAACTCTCAACAAACCCAGGAAGGGACATAGTCCTATCCTCCCAGAGGAGAGAGAAGCAATAGAATTTATGAAACTTAATACTCTGTTATTGTTTTCGTTAGTGAGTTTCTTTAAATTTAAATCGAATTTGTAGTTGAATTTAAGATGAGCATAATAGGAAACAATTGATGAAGAGGGGAAGGGGAGGGAATGCAAAGTCTAAGAGAAATGTACTATGAAAACCCAGTACTGTTGGGGTAGCACTATCTATTATTACACTTTGTAACCTTGAAGTACCGTATTTATTGTGTTGCTGTAATAAGTGTTGAAATAAATAAAATATTTTAAAAAAAAATTCTGGTGTAGACTGTGCCTTTAAGGGGTTTTCATGTGTTCTCAGCACTGTATGGCAGCAGAGTTTGCTGCAATGTTTAAACCAATGTTAAATACATATAGTATATAATGTTATACACATATAGTGCATACTGTTTTTTATATACAGTATATATATATATATATATATATATATATATACATATAGTACATAATGATATATACATATAGTGCATAATGTTATATACATATAGTGCATAATGTTATATACATATAGTACATAATGATATATACATATAGTGCATAATGTTATATACATATAGTGCATAATGTTATATCCATATAATACATAATGATATATACATATAGTGCATAATGTTATATACATATAGTGCATAATGTTATATACATATAGTACATAATGATATATACATATAGTGCATAATGTTATATACATATAGTGCATAATGTTATATACATATAGTACATAATGATATATACATATAGTGCATAATGTTATATACATATAGTACATAATGATATATACATATAGTGCATAATGTTATATACATATAGTGCATAATGTTATAAACATATAGTGCATAATGTTATATACATATAGTACATAATGATATATATATATATATATATATATATATATAGTATATAATGATATATACATATAGTACATAATGTTATATACATATAGTGCATAATGTTATATACATATAATGTTATATACATATAGGGCATAATTTTATATACATATAGTACATAATGTTATTTACATATAGTGCATAATGTTATATACATATGGTGCTGCAATGTTTGTACCAATGTTATATATATATAGTGCTCAAGACAAGTGAACACTCCTGAGCCTATCCCAGTATGCATACATACATACAAACATACAGATTATAGTACCAAGAGGAAAAGGTGCATTTGATAATGGAAGTAAGTTGGAAAGTTTTTTTGTTGTTTTAATGTATACTCTGTCTGAACTGAAGTCTGACTTCTGTGTCCTTTTAATGGGATACAAACAGGGTTATTAAAGAGCTCATATGCCAAGAGGTACCTGCTACTCCTATTCAAACTATGGCAACCATTCAATCACCTAGATTATGAGTGGTGCGTAACTGCTAACTATTTAATAATGTAAGGACTGGTGGGGCTAGAGAGGCTGAAGACGCAGTTAGCGCATCACTCGTATTCTTGGCGCATCAATGTTACAGACTAGTTGCTACAATGAGAGGCTACATGCATAGTTGTGAGGTTGAGGTTTATTAATTGCATGGACACAGGTCATTGGCTATCTCATTGGACACAAGATGGACAAAAACAAATCATACGGTAGGTAGGATTATCTGGTAACATGTCTAATGCAGCCCTGGGTATACAGTTAAGAAATGAATATTCTTACAGATAACTTATTACGTTTTGATGTACAATCTCAGTGTAGAGCTATACCTCCAAAATGAACTATAGGTCCCACAGAAGATGCTATTTTTAGATTTTACTATCGTTTAGGATTCTAAAATGCTAATAGAGCAAGTTGCTGCATTGAATAAGCTTTTATAGTTTTATGAATTTCTTTTTCACATATCTTCATAAACATATACATCTGAAGAAGAAGAGATCTGTGAGTTATTAAAAAATTACGTTATGCGGGGCGGAGTTAGCCATCCAGCAAGAGAGACGTGTTTGGAGAGTGCTCTCTGCCAGATTCCTTAAAAACGTGTAAAAAGTGCTTAAAAAGTACTAAAAAACTGCTTATAGAAATTCTTATGGACATTGTAGCTGGCCCTTAAGAGATTAGGAAAGCTGTGAACTAATTACAGACTCATAAGACGGAGTCACGCAATCCTAACTAAAGGCAGACTTTCCTCTTATTATCTCTGGAGGCGATACCCAGCTTCATTCTCAAGTGGCCTCCGCTGAGGTCTAGACTTACCGCCTTCTCATTATTGATCCTACTCGGGGACTCACAGCGGCAATACCTAAGCCGCACTGCTGACCGGAGGGTCGGGGCTCCGCTCCGGTTCAGCAGTACCATACCCAGCGGCTAGACGGAGGGGGTTGAGAGCCCGGATTCATCTTGAGTGACACCTGCGCTGACCGAACTCACCCTCCAGCGACCCTTCATCTGTGACTGCAGCTGGATCCTGACCGGGAGCTGACAGAGGTCCATGGGAGGTAAGAGGAGAGAGAGCTGCGCCATACCTTTTTTGGCGCGAACATCCGCCATCTTTAGACCGGCTCCCCTGCCTCCGCCGACATTGCTCCTGCAGCTAGACCCGACTTGTTACACTGAAAGAGGGTAAGACCGGAGGACATATAGACAAGCTGCAGCCTCTATATATTGTTTTTAGGCACTGACGCTACTCCTGTAATATTTGGCCCTCCAGCACAGCACATACTTAACATTACCCCCCACGTCAAAGCAACATCATAGACAAGTGGTATTGTCACCCGCTGTATTGCTGTTTGGCCATTAATTGGTGTGACTTGCTCTGAACTACCTGCTGTGTGCCGTTGCCCCTGCTGCTACCGGTGGCAGGAGTGTCACATATATATATATATATATATATGTATTTGCTGGCTAACAGCCAGGTCCACTGCAAAAGAATCCCTTTCTAAGTGATAACTGCAGGGGATCAGGAATACTCTTTTCTGCATCATCATACCAACGAATCTGGGGCCACTTTGCCTTTTACTCTGCCACAGCACATCTCCACACAATCTGAGGTGCCTCATTAAGACCTTTGAAACTAGTTTAACCAGTTGGACTTTCACTAACTTTTACTACTCATAGGGGGTCTGCACATTTACATAGTTTCCAACCACCCAACATAAAGCTGCTCCGCCAGCATCCTTACTTGTTTCTATTGTTTTCTATAACATTAGATGTAAAATGTTATTTGATGCTTGAATGTGCTCCGTTTCCTTCCTAATAACAACTAATTTCTCCTGCTAGCAGCACTGTCCGCCATTGTTAGTTCACAACCGGATATTGTCCATAAGGTTCTATAAGTGCCTCTAGTTAAAGCTGATTTTTACAGGGTGCATCTAGAGAGACTGTTGCTATTTGAACAATATTCTTTGTCTAACCACTTTTACATCCTGACAGGTTACCTTATCATTGTCTCACTTATTGCAATTGGTTGTGTAATTTTTTTTTTTTTTTTTCATGGTGGTAACCCCTTAAGACGCATCCTTTCCGGCCTAGCTAGTCTGGGTTGGTCACTACCACTTCCCCTTTCCCCTTCCGCAAGGTTGTATCCCCTGTCCCCGAGTCGAGAGGGGGCCTTGGTGCTTCAGAAACAACCTGGCCAGCAGCATTGTATATGAATACATATATGTGATAATTAAAATTTCCTGATAGCAAAATCTCCAACCATTCCTCTCTGTTGTAATACACTTTGAAAACATGTAAACTGCTTTTTGCTCTATGCCGTGACCCCAGTCAGTCAGATATAAGCAAATCTTTATAGTGCTGTCCTGTGTCTGCAACTTTCCCTGAAAACCCATGCAAGCCCGCAAAATGCCTCAAACATTTAAAAGAAAACAAAAACATCTTAATACCCCCAAACGCACAGTAGTGGAGCACTTCAGCAACCCCCTCCCTAGATCTCGGGCTGGCTCGGATGAAGAACTTACAGACGCTAGTAGCTCCACTGAGACTACTGGTGAGACTACCCTGTCCCAGGCTGTGGGACGTTCACTACGGGCAGAAAAGGAAGTTAACAACAATCTTATGGACTCTATCACGGCGCTCCTGGCTTCCCATCATGACTCTCTAACTAAAAAATTCGAGAAGAGCCATGCAGATTTGAAACGTGACATAGCCTCCATAGGTGAGCGCACAGACATAATAGAGCACAAGCAGGAGGATTTGATGATAGACCATACCAACTTACTTGGTTATTCCCAGTGCCTAGCTGAACAAATAACGGATTTAGAACTCAAATTGGCTGACTTAGAGGACCACACCCGACGCAACAATATTCGGGTGAAGGGTATCCCTGAGACTGTCTCCCCACAGGACCTAGAGAAATACCTTCGAGAGTTTTTCACTGCCATCGTGGGCCCAGAGGAAGGGCAAGAGATGATGATCGACCGAGCACACAGGGCATTGAGGCCCAGATCCAGCGAAGGCGAGAAACCTCAAGACGTCATAATTCACCTCCACTATTATACCTTTAGAGACAAACTTCTTCGAGCTCTTGCAGGAGGCAGAACTCTCCCAGACCAATTCTCAGAGGTGCAGGTTTACCAAGATCTCTCGCCACATACAAATACGACGTCATTACCAGCCATATACGAGATTAATGCGAGACAAAGCAATAAAATACCGTTGGGGGTTTCCCGTCAAACTGTACATAACCAAGGAAGGCCACCAATACATGGTCTCTTCTCCGGAGCAAGCTAGAGAACTCATGCAAAAGTGGGATCTGATGCCACCGGACCCACCTAACTCTCAACAACTACAAAAAGATCCAACCAGAGATTTAAGGGCTGCTGCTCCCGAGTGGCGACCTCTCCCCCAAAGAGTGGGAAACCCCCAGAAGAAACCTCCGCAACATACGGGAAAGAACACCTTTCCTGGTGATGCCCCCACAGCCCCAAGTACCACATGAACTCTGCTTGGCTTAGCACTCCACACTGAACAAGGGGCAAAGAGGCCCCCCTTTCTTCTTTCTTAAGATGAAACGGATACCCCCAACAGGGTTTGCGGATCCAACTGTTCCTAATGGGACCTTGCATGGTGTTTTCGGTCCTTCCTGATCCTTAGTTTCTTCTTATCTCCCTTCTTCTGCTTTCCCTTTTTCTCTTACTTTATGGACTTTTCTCTCTCTTGTGGGAGATAAGTATGAGTTAATATGTTGTAATTACATTTGTTATCGTTAATTATTGTATGTTTATATTTGTAGAGCTGAGAGAAATGTCATTGAGATCGCATAATTATTATAACCATGAGAATAGGTCTCTATTTGATAACGATTCCCGAGTTTTGTGGTACTGTTCAGCAGTGATGAATCTTCCTAGAAATAAATACATAGCATTACCTCTTAGTAATTTCTGCCTACCACTGTTCTTAATGTGAAATACGGGAAAAGATACTTTATTGTCATATTTATGCCACTAATAAGTAGTCAGTTGAAGGGAAGACCACCTTGTAGGACTAATTTATCTAGAAATATTGCTAAAGTTGATATATGTACCAGTTTTCATCTTATGGTTATTATCAAGGTTTTACTCTGTGTCTTGTGTTCAACCTTATTGAGATATGAGAACATGTGCCCCCTGTAGATATGTGTATTTGCCATGCTGACCCGCCACATACTACTAAAGAGACGGTACCCATGACACAGACCGAAGGAACTGGACATTTGTAGACGTTTGACACATGACACAAAATGACTGACTGGGGTCAGGCTCTCTATGCTGACTTCCCCCCCACCTTAATAGTTGTGACCTCTTGCTATTTTTAGTAAGAGCACTCATAGAGATCGTGTATTTTACACATCACTGAGTATCCTGACTGTTACTTAAACAATCCGCACAGCCTCTTGAGCACGGATAGACCCACCTCTCTCTCCCCCCATCCTCCCCCTCTCTTCTGTTCGTTTCCCTTACCCAGCTTCCCTAGTGCACCCCCCTCTTCCCATCCCACATCTACTCTACTGGAGACATGGGTTCTCCTAATCATATGACATCTGTAACTGTAGCTACTCTCAATGCCCAGGGCTTGAACTCTCCTACTAAGCGAAGCCTCCTGTCTAACTTCCTAGACTCTCACAAACTACATATTGTGTTTCTTCAGGAGACCCATTGGGATAACAAAACTAGACCGTTTCGTACCCCGACACACTACCCCATTAGTGAAGCGGCTTCTTTCTCAGAGAAAAATAGAGGGGTTGCGATCCTGGTCCATAGAGACATAGGTTGTGCCGTAGAATATGTTGACAGGGATCCCGAAGGCAGAAACCTGATTTTGATCTGCTCACTAAATGTGATTTTATACACTCTGGCTTCCATCTACACCCCAAATGTCAAACAGATCCCATTCCTGAGAAAATTTCTACGGAGACTCAGAGAGGTTAGGAGGGGACGTTTATTGATAGGAGGGGACCTTAATCTGGTGTGGGACCCTGCACTAGATAAAAAGACTCCGAAAACATGCCCCTCTGACCGAAATCTCAATACCCAATCCAACACGCTGCGCAAGCTTATGTACCAGTATGGTCTTTATGACATCTGGCGTTGCCTTGCTCCGACCGAGCGTGACTACACACATCACTCTAAGCCACATAACTCCTACTCCAGGATCGATTATCTCTTGTGCGACTCCTGGACTCTAGACCAGTTTTGCTCCCCACGGATAAGACCGTGCCCCTGGTCGGACCATGACCTCGTCAGTGCCAGATGCAATATACTGCGCCCTCCTGACTGCAGGCCATCCTGGAGATTGCCCGACCATCTTCTTTCGGAAAGAGATGTACCCCAACTGGTAGAGACAATCTCAGATTTTCTGAGACATAATGATACAGGAGACACGAGCCAGGAAATCCTTTGGGCCACGCTTAAAGCTTATCTCAGAGGCCACTTTATCAAGAAAAGTGCGCTGTTGAGGGCTACACACAAGGTGTCCCTTGCTAAATTGTATGCTTAACTGAGGCAGGCTGAATTAGCCAACAAAAATGACCCAACCCCTGCCTTGGGCGACCGGGTTGGAGTTATTAGAAAGGAAATTAATAAGAGAGAACAGTTGCGTGTTGAAGCAAATTTGCTCCGACTCCGTCAAGTTTACTTCTATAAAGGAAATAAAGCTGATAGGTTATTGGCCCGTAAGCTGTGAGACCGGGCGGTTCAAGCCAGGATCCCCGCGATCTCGACGGCGGCAGGCAATGTTCACTCCCCAAAAGATATAGGGAAGGCGTTTGCGGACTATTATACTTCACTGTATAATTTAAATAGCGACTCTTTGGGAGTCGAAACCCGCAGAATAGCGACCCAACAGTTCTTGGAGGGTTTGAAGCTTCCCTCCTTAGACGCAGACGCTGTTGACGACCTTAATACCCCCTTCACCTTGGAGGAGGTCAAAGTGGCCATTTTGGCCTTGAAACCACATAAAGCCCCGGGTCCGGATGGATTCACGGGCCTCTTCTATCGTACCTTTGCCCAGCTCTTATCCCCAATTTTACTCCGTCTCTTCGACGCAGTAAGGGAGAGGGGAGCCTTCCTCCCCGAATTTTTGGAGGCTAGTATCCTGACTATTCACAAAGAGGGGAAGGATCCAGTGCTGTGTGAGAGCTACCGGCCTATCTCCCTCATCAATGTGGATGTGAAAGTCTACGCCAAGGTTCTGGCGACTAGGCTTGGAAAACACTTGCCCTCGCTGGTCCATTTGGACCAAGTGGGATTTGCGCAAGGGAGGCAAGGTACGGACAATACCCGTAGACTGCTGAACGTTTTCATTGAAGCGGCAGATATGGGACTGCCCCTCCTCACCTTGTCTATAGACGCAGAGAAAGCGTTTGACAGGGTGGGGTGGGAGTATATGTTCTCTACCTTGGAACATTTTGGGATCCCTGAGACGTTCCGTACGGCTATTGCCGCCCTCTACTCCTCCCCGACGGCCGTAATCAAAGGTATGGGATTTTGCTCCCCTAAAATCGCGATCAGGAATGGGACCAGGCAGGGATGCCCCTTGTCCCCACTCCTTTTTGCGCTAGTGATGGAACCTCTTGCGGAGGCCATTAGAGAAAGCCCTGAGGTCCAGGGTCTTCAGATTCATGATACGCTTCAGAAATTGGCACTATTTGCTGATGACCTCACTCTCTTCCTCACCGACCCAGTGGAATCACTTCCCCACCTTTTCGGGATTTTTGAATCCTTTAGTGATATTTCCAACTATAAGATTAATGTTTCTAAAACAGAGGCATATATGATCCACATTGCACTACCTGAGCAGAGACGTCTACAATGACTTTACTCCTTCAAATGGTCGACAGATGGGATCAGACACTTGGGGGTTTTCTTGTCTCATGACAAGAACATAGTCTTGCAGGAAAACTACACTGTCCTGCTGCAAGAGGTTGAGGTGAGATTGAAATCTAAAAAATATGAGGAAATCTCTTGGATGGGCAGGATTGCCGCTCTGAAGATGATGATTCTCCCCAAATTAACCTACATTACGAGGTGTATCCCCATCCCTGTCCCGGAAAAGACTTTACGTGGCTTCCAAACCACATTTAATTCTTAGGTCTGGGATAATAAGCGACCGAGAGTGGCGGCAGCCATACTTCAGGCCCCAATAGACCGAGGAGGATTGGGATTACCTTCCATCCAGCTATACCATCAAGCGGCGATGCTCTCGCACGTCTCTGCGTGGGGACTAACCCTGCCCCCAACGAGATGGAGGGAGCTGGAACAGGCTTCCCTCCCTGCCTATGTTGACCTCTCGGACTTGTTGTGGGTTCCTCCGCATCTGGCCACACAGATTCCGATCTCTAACCAATTAGTTAAAGACTGTCAATTGGCCTGGTTCCGCCTAAGACATCACCAGTTGATAGCCCCGCATCCTTCTCCTATCCATCCGGTTATGTCGCTCTTGCAGAGGCTACCCAATACTCGACTTGAATCTTGGAGGGATATAGAGATTTCCATGTTGAGTGATTTCTTCCTGAATGAGAGTCTTCTCTTGTCTCAGGACATGATTGCTAAATACGATATCCCCCGACTTCTGGAGTTTGACTTTGCGAGACTCAGGTCTATGATGAAAGCATGGGGATTTCTGGTTGACAAGATCAGGAGACCCACGATCTGGGAGGTTAGATGCGGGGCGAAACCTGCAGTTGTTCAAACCCCTCACTACCCACTATGGAGCCCTTTTGGGGCCCTCCACCCTAGTGAAAACCAGACACATGGCTTCCTGGGAGGCAGAACTGGGACTCACTTTCACGCCACTTGATTGGACTAAGGCGATACAACTGACTAAGGCTGCGCTTCATTGCACCACAATGTACGAACTCTATTTCAAGATTCTCACCAGATGGCACCTAGTGCCGACCAAACTTCGGACTCTCTATCCTGAGCATTCACCCCTGTGCTGGAGGGAGTGTGGGGAGAAAGGATCCCCACTCCATATGTGGTGGTCATGCGACAAGCTCCGGCCACTCTGGGCGAAAGTCAGCGCGGCCTGTACGGCCCTGGAACTCCCGACCCCAGATAATCCGGGCCTTGCCCTCTTACATCTAGGGGTAAAAAAGCTCCCAAAACACAAGAGATATCTACTAATCTATCTGTTGACATCTGTCAAGATGTTAATAGCTAGGAATTGGAAAAAGCAGCAGCCCCCGAGATGGCAGGAAGTCATTGACTACTTGCAATATCTTAAAGCAATGGAAGACTATGTCTTTAGAACGAGAAAACATTCAGATCTCTTCTGTCTAATATGGGAACCCTGGGAGACCCTCCTGAAACCAAATGCATAATGCCCTACTCTCTTTAAAACTGGAGACCCCCTCCCGATCGCCTTGCTCTTCCCCCCTTGAAGATGCACCTCACTATGTGTGACTCGAGGTGCACTCTGTTCTCTGATCTTCCCCCTCCCTCCCCTCCCCGCTCGACACCTCTACCTCCTTATCTAACACCCCCCCTTTTTTTCCCTTTGAGAGAGGTGGGGGACTGACATCATTAATATCCTTTTTAGCTAGGCATACCACAAGCCCCAACTATCCTGCCTCGCTTAGATGTCAGGCCCACTAGATATGGCGTATAGAACCATACGCTATCCAAAATACAGAATGTTAACAGAAAAAAAATATATAAAAGAGTAACCTACTCCTTGACAAGCCATTACACACCCATGGGAAAGTGCAATTACACAGCTGAAGTATGATTACTGGGCAGATTGGTTTCCTTTTACAGGGCTGCCGGCCCTGATTTGAACGACATTTGTCTTCTGAAAAATCGCGTGTAATTGCGTTCACAAATATGTCAAATGAAAACTGTGTTGTGTTGTGGCTATGTATGATCATTGTTAATAAAAATTTACTTTAAAAAAAAAAAAAAAAATTACGTTATGCAACATTTGAATCCAAATAATAATCTGCAACACTAATATTGAGAATATTATTCCAATCACAACATTCTGTAGACCGGCGACCACGCTCCATGGCTCAGCGGTCGCCGGTCTTCAGTTCCAGGGTCACCGGTCTTCAGTTCCAGGGTCGCCGGTCTTCAGCCTGGGAGTTAGACTTTTTTAGCTCTTTAGCTCTTTTTAGGGCAATGGGTAGTTTAGGTTTTTTAGTGTTAGTTTTTTTTATTTGGGGGGGTCTGGAGGGTGGGGGGTTTCACTGTTTGGGGGGACTTTTGTGTATTTTTAATGTAAAAGAGCTGTTTATCTTGGGGCAATGCCCTGCAAAAAGCCCTTTTAAGGGCTACTGGCAGTTTATTCTTAGATTAGCGGGTGTTTTTATTTTGGGGGGCTTTTTTATTTTCATAGGGATTAGGTTTAATTTTGTAAGCTTTGGTCATTTCTTTATGTTCTGCAATGTTAGCCTTTTTTATTTTTTGTAACTTTAGTATTTTTTAGTTTAGGTAATTTGTGTTAATTTAGGGGGTGTTAGGTTAGGGGGTTTAGTAATTTAAGTAGTTATTTGCGTTGTGGGTTTTGGCGGTTTAGAGGTTAATAGGTTAATTAGGTTTATTGCAATGTGGGGTTTTGCAGTTTAGGGGTTAATAGGGTAAATAGGTTTATTGCAATGTGGGGGTTTTGCGGTTTAGGGGTTAATAGGTTAATTTTGTTTATTGCGATGTGTAGGTTTTGCGGTTTAGGGGTTAATAGGTTAATTATGTTTATTGCGATGTGGGGGTTTTGCAGTTTAGGGGTTAATAGGGTAATTAGGTTTATTGCAATGTGGGGGTTTAGGGGTTAATTATATTTATTGTGATGTGGTGGTTTTGCGGTTTAGGGGTTAATAGGGTAATTAGGTTTATTGAGATATGGGGGTTTGCGGTTTAGGGGTTAATAGAGTAATTAGGTTTTTTGCGATGTGGGTGGTTGACAGTTAAGGGATTAAGGGGTTAATTACTTTATTATTTTGCGATGTGTGGGATTGCGGTGTATGTGTTAATACTTTGTGTGGGAGGTTCAGGGTTTTTTTGTTATACTTCGTGCGGGCAGTGTTTTTTTTTTTTTTTAATGCTCCAATTGCCTTCGCTGCATCCCGTTGGTTTCCGAAAATTGCAGGGTGGTGAAATAACACATGACTAAGGGGTGCTGACACCGAAACGTTGTGTTTGTTTGTCTGTAGACATGTGCGATTTGTTTCGGATTGATTCGGAAATTCGGCCGAATTCGTAAAATTCGGGATTCGGATCGATCCGAATTTCCGAATTAAAATAGTGCCGAATCTACCGAATAAATCCGAATTAGTTTGGATTTATTCGGATTTATTCGGTAGATTCGGATGGCCATGGATTACACTAGTATTGTACAGTATATTAGGTTATATCACTCTGCTATGGGTTACACCTAATATACAGTACATAATACTAGTCTAATCCCACCTAACACTTACCGAAAATCCGAATTTCCGAACCGAACCGAATTGAACCGAATCCAGCCGAATTTATTCGAATCCGAATGAATCCGAATCGAATCCGAACCAAATTGATTCAAATTTTTCCAAATTCGAATCGAACCGAACCGAAATTCGAAAAAATCCGAATCGATCCGAAACAAATTTTTTCGCCATGCACATATCTATTTGTCTGATCCTGTTCAATAAATATATTTGGATTTTTTATCAAAGAGGAGTTACCCTTATTTTCTTCTTGAGGGTGGTGAAATAATCCAGCTTCGGTGGATTCTTTCACCACCCTGCAATTTTCGGAATCCACCTGGATGCAGCATTCTGTTGGCTGCCTAGCGCTGCCAACATTCCATTGAGGATGCGTGCGCAACTGCCAATGGCGACGGACACAACGCAATTATAGTATAGATATATATACATACATACATACATACATATACATCTTTGAGATCTCATATTTTTGAGCCTTTATACTTTTGTGAGCAACATTTTTTGAATAATTTGTATTATGAGTTTAACTGTTCTTTGTAATGTATTTTTGATGTGTTTTGTGACACTTTTTAGTTTTGTGAAACAGTTAACCAGAGCTCTGGGGTTGCAATAATCATTATAGCGTAAATCGTGATTACGCTCACGTGTTCACATTTACTTTCAACTTGTAATACGAGCGCAATTTAACTTGTGAGCCAAAGAAGTAAAAATACAGATTTATTTGTGTTCTTGGCATAAAGGGGTTAAATGATTGCTATATTTTCATGAAAGGCAGTCAATAGGGGTAAAATTACCTAGATGTAAGAAACATATATATAGTGGTAAGGCCACAGTGTGCCACAGGATTTGGGGAAATGGGCTATTGAATATACACACAGTGCGAAAAAGTCTGGTATATTTGCAACCTAGCAACAACCTTGATCAATAGGCTTATCAAACAAAAGTACAGCTTATATTTAGTAAACTATGCAGTGATGTCAAATGGGCTGAGTAAATACGGTTGAGGAGATGACAAATTCATATATTCCCTTTGGATTATGTCAAATCTGCTGTTAAAAAAAAATATATAAGCATTTAAATGGCTCCAGAAAAATGTATACAGTAAGCTACGAAATGGTTTCGTTTTAAAGTGTATCTTCTATTCATTTTTTTCTTTTTTTTGTTTTGTTTTAATCATTGAAAAAAAAAAATGTATTATGCAACTAAGAAGTAAAATTATGATAACACATGATTTAATAACTGATGACATTTTGTACAGCTTATATTTCTAGCAAAACTTTTAATTATTACCTTTGACCATAAATAAAAATGATGAAATTAAAGAGCAACATATTGGCTAGACAACGTGGAACCACACTAAGAATATCTGGCTTTTTGTATATAAACAGTATTAACTTTAACTGTTTATATCATGATTTTAGAATGTTTTAAACTTAGTAATTGTAGAAGAGACATTGTATGGTCTGCAGCTTTACTGATCTGTGTGGACTTTGTGTTTTTGGTTGCCAGATGAACTGGGCTGTCCTATATTTTACATGACTGTCCAGTGAAATCTATACAATCATAGACATCCATTTTGAAGGTCATTGAAGTTAAATAAAATGTTCTACATAGTACTGGCTCTTTTTGGCACACATGATTTGGTAACTCACTGTGAGTTATTGGTAGCCAAAAATGATCAAAACATCCTTCATTTGCATCTTTCTAGAAGCCAATTATTCTCTTATTTTTTATTGAAAGCCAAGAAGGGTAAAAACACTAACCTGTGTGCGCTAATGGCACCTAAAGGGAGTCAAACCTGATTATTTTTTTACTGATAGCTAAGAAGAATAAATTAACAGCTTAGCTTTGGGTGGGGGTGGGGGTGGGCTTAGTGTAGAGTAAGGTACAATTTTGGGGATCATTATTGTTTCCCTTTAAATCACAATTGCATAGTTTGCCTACCCCAGCTAAATACCATACATACCCATTGCTTAGAGTAGTGTCCAAACATATTTTTAGTTTATGCTTAATTTGCCACAATCAAAGAAATAAAATAGACATTATCTTTCCCAGGACCCTGTTCTGTAAAGTGAGAAATTACAGTTTTGCGAGAATTAAACAGCTCATTAGTTTCAGGAGTAGATTTTTATCAATCACATTTTACAACGGGAAAATTCTTGCTATACCAAAACTGCGCCAAATTAAAAAACATGTTTTCTACAATAAATGAAGTTAGCATTAATGTTACAGCCTCTAAGTATATGTGTCATTGTCACCACATCTCAACACAAAATAGTTTACTTTCAAAATGGTGTTTGTTAATTACCTACATATTTAATCTTGATATTTTTTTAAACCTTGCACAATGGATCTTGAAAGTAAAACTCTTTCAGCACATAAACATGAAATGCGGTATGCCGTCAATTTATTATTGTGCAGTCGGACATCATACGATGTAGCGTATCATGTCCACCGCACATCGATAAATGCCGACAGCATACGCTGTCAGCATTTATGATTGCACAAGCAGTTCTTGTGAACTGCTGGTGAAATACCACCCCCTGCAGATTAATCGGCCGCTAGTAGGGGGTGTCAATCAACAGGAACTGAAGAGGAGAGGGTCGGAAGCAGCATCGACCCCATTGCATGAAGTTTTTTGCACAATGGTTTTCTAGATGTATTCTTGCATTTCTATTGGTTCTCATGTGCTATGATAGATTATATTTTACTAGCCAATAATGATATTTCAATAATTTCATTTCAGGAACAAACAAAGGATTATAATTATGAATGTAGCCTTAAGGGGACATTGTACACTAGATTTTACTTTGCATAAATGTTTTGTAGATAATCCATTTATATAGCCCATCTGGAAGTGTTTTTTTAACAATGTTTAGTTTTGCTTATTTTTTTAATAACTTGCATTTACAGACTACTCCTGGATCCTGTTTTTTGTAATCTGTCTTTTCATATATAGGGAAGGGGGAGTGTCTGTTTTTCTTGTTTCCCCTGCCCCTTTTCACTGGCTGTCCCAGCCTAACCTTATAAACAGTGCTAAACTTGAGCTTCTAAGTAAGTTTTTAAAAGGTTTTATATTGGATTTTTAGATCAGTATCTGTGCAAATTCTTCTTTATAGTAGTGTCTATTACATGCAGTTATGTGAAAATTGGTAACATAGTAATATTGTAGATGAGGTTGAAAAAAGGCCGAAGTCCATCAAGTTCAACCTATACCAATGCAATGTGATTTTTTTCCCCCACTCCTTATTTCAACCCACAGGGTCTCTACATTATCACCTGTATCCTAATAAATATCTTCCCTTATTGTAGGTTTAAGGATAGGTTTAATATACATGAAGATTCCTCCACTCCTATTATTACTCCTGTCCCTCCAAAATAAAGTATACCCCTCTAAGTTAACTGCTCAGTGGTGTGAATCATCCCACCAAGTTTCGGTTATACTGATAATATCATAGTCCTCTTCTGCAAGCTCCCCGATCATGCTTCTTGCATTTGCTGTCATAATGTTCATGTGCTTTCTGCTGGTGTATACTGTCCCTTTAATGAGTCTATGCCATTGTATATTAAATACATCTAAAATGTTATCAGTGTGTTTTGTCTATACAAAGAAGCAATGTTCTTTGTAAAAAGTAACATATAGTGTAAAAATTAGGGATGGGCGAATGTGTTTACATTCGAATTTGAATGTTAGAACGAATGTTATTGTAGAAATTTGATTTACGTGATCGAATGTTGATAAGAACGAATATTCTTAAATATTCTATAATCTAATGCTATTTACAGTTTTCAAATGTCACATTCGATTTTGAATGTTCATAATTAAATTGAATATCCACTTTTGAAATTTTTAATGTAACATTCAATTTAACAAATACTATTCAGAAGTTTAATAGTTCATGTGGTAGGGAATTTAGTAAATGGATACATAAAAGATCAATTCAAATTAGACTTGTGCGCGGCAGAAACATTTGTTTCAATTCGTTTCGGACCGATTTGGATTTTTTTTTATTTCGTTTTCAGGTCGATTCGAATTTGGATACATTTGAATGTATTTGTTTCGGATTCATTCGGATTCGAATAAATTCGGATGTATTCGGTTCAGATTCCATTTGGAAGTTCAGTATGTGTTAGGTGGAATGTGCTGTGTATTAGACTAGTATTATGTACTGTATATTAGGTGTAACTCATCTGAATCAACATAAGTACCAACCTCACAGGTACCAGCCACACAATATGCACAGAGCTAGCAGAGGTATTTAACCTAATAAACAGTACATAATACTAGTGTAAAACACAGCACATTTCACCGAAGTACCAACCTCACAGGTACCAGCTACATAATGTACCCTGCACAGAGCTAGCAGAATGATTTAACCTAATATACTTTACAATACTAGTGTAATTGTGATTAGTCCATGGCCATTCGAATGTAACGTATAAATGTGAACTAATTCGAATTTATTCATTACAAATGCATTCGGATTAGTTTAGTTTCATTGCTAGGGTAATTCAGAAATTCGAATCAATCCGAAGCTCCGAATTGGACAAAATTGTCCGAATTTCGTTTCGGAACGAAACAAAATGCACATGTCTAATTCAAATGTTTCTGTTTCGAATATTGCATAATTAAAATATTACATTTAAAGAAAGCATTAAAAATACTATTACAAATATATGTATTCAAATTTTTCGAATTCAAATATTGCATAATTCTAATCGAATTATTAGAAAAATTTGAATCAAATATTACATTTAAATAAAGCATTAGAAATACTATTACATGAAACGAATTTTAGAATGTTGTACAAACATTCGAAATTCGAAACTAACGTGCAAATGTGTTAAAATTTGTTTCTATTTTTGAATGTTGCGAAACATTCGCCCATCCCTAGTAAAAATGTATGAAGTCCTATATGAGCAGTCACAATGACTTTACCAGAGCTTTTCACTTTGGTTAATTTTTTCAGCGTTAATGTTATTATCGCTCAAGCACAACGTTTAACCATGAACCTGTAATATGAGTGTGAGATTTGAGTTTCCACTCAAATAGAAAGCATAGATAGTGTTAGACATCTTTTTCACTCCAACTCGCAACATGGGTTCTAGTGGTAAATATATTGCAACCGTGTTTGCTATTCTTGTAATTACGGTCCACTTGTAATCTAGGCCAATATGTTTAACTCTATCACACCCCATCCATGTAACTTCTACAGCAAACACCATTTCATGACTACCCACCGATAACCCTTTTTCTCTTAATAAATTCTTCAGACTTGACCAGAACTTTCTGTAATCTTCCTACTTGACTCACTGCCCATTTATCAATAACCCCAATACCTAACCCCCTGTTACATTAAAAAACAAACCTCATAGTTAAAAGTAATCAATACCTTTAAATGTATAATTCTTGAAGTCTACAACATCTTTATCCTGTTCACGCTATGAACAACAGGGTCTGCTTTATTTAATATTTACTGCTTTTTTTAAATTAATCAGTCATGATTGTTTATGGATTGGTGAAGTGTGAATATTGAACTTGCCAAATGATTAATTAATTATAGAAGTAAGTATAACATTTTTATTACTTTAGCAACAATGAAAAAAAAGTTAATCCCAACTCCTTTTGCTGTAAAAATTGCAGGTAAACTTTGATATTTCAGAGGTTTTCAAAATTTTGCTAAATATGAATTCACCAATAGAGGGTGAAGGAAAACCTAAAGACTTCATATAAGCATTAGTCTGCTAGAGAACCCAGAGGGTAAAAGCACTGTATTAAAAGGAATAGGAAAGTGAAAATTAAACTTGCATGATTCAGATAGAACATGTAATTTTAAGACACTTTTAAATTCACTTCTATTTTCAAATGTGCTTCATTCTCCTAGTAACCGTTGTTGGAAAGAATAAGCACATATCCTACACTAGTGAGAGGTAGCTGGTGATTGGTGCCTGCACACATTTGTCTCTTGTGATTGGCTTACTAGATAGGTTCAGCTAGCTGTCAGTAGTGCAATTATGTTCCTTCAGCAAAGGATAGAAAAGAATAAAGCACATTTGAGAATAGAAGTAATTTGGAAAGTTGTTTAAAAGTGTATGTTCTATGCAAATTATGAAAGAAAATGTTGGGATTTCCTCTCCCTTCAATAGCTATAATATGCTGTGCTCTTTTGTTTGGGCATTCTCTAATGCTGCTACTCAGGGGAGCAGTTGTCTGGTGAGAGATACCAGTGGTTGTCTAAAGTCAAGGCAAAAAGAAGAATCCCAATTTAGAACACCTCCTACATATTTGTCATTTGAGTATTTTTCAGCACATTCTGCAGGAATAAAAAGTGATTGCATTCTTGCTATGGGAATTGGGAACATGCATTCAAATGTTTGCTTTGGAAATTCAGTTTTAAATGTAACAATTTGTTTAAACATATGTGTATAAATATTTGTAGAAACTGGAGCTGCATAATTCTGCACGTCTACATCCTAACTCATAGTATTGCAAGTTGTTGGCGAGTAACACTGTTAAATTAGGCCTAGATTTAGAGTTTGGCGGTAGCCGTGAAAATCAGCGTTAGAGGCTCCTAACGCTGGTTTTAGGCTACCGCCGGTATTTGGAGTCAGTCAGGAAAGGGTCTAACGCTCACTTTCCAGCCGTGACTGTTCCATACCGCAGATCCCCTTACATCAATTGCGTATCCTATCTTTTCAATGGGATCTTTCTAACTCCGGTATTTAGAGTCGTGTCTGAAGTGAGCGTTAGAAATCTAACGACAAAACTCCAGCCGCAGAAAAAAGTCAGTAGTTAAGAGCTTTCTGGGCTAACGCCGGTTTATAAAGCTCTTAACTACTGTGCTCTAAAGTACACTAACACCCATAAACTACCTATGTATTCCTAAACCGAGGTCCCCCCACATCGCCGCCACTCGATTAAATTTTTTTAACCCCTAATCTGCCGACCGCCACCTACGTTATACTTATGTACCCCTAATCTGCTGCCCCTAACACCGCCGACCCCTATTTTATATTTATTAACCCCTAACCTGCCCCCCACAACGTCGCCGCCAGCTACCTACAATAATTAACCCCTAATCTGCCGACCGCAAAGCGCCGCCACCTACATTATCCTTATGTACCCCTAATCTGCTGCCCCTAACACCGCCGACACCTATATTATATTTATTAACCCCTAATATGCCCCCCTCAACGTCGCCTCCACCTGCCTACACTTATTAACCCCTAATCTGCCGAGCGGACCGCACCGCTCCTATAATAAAGTTATTAACCCCTAATCCGCCTCACTCCCGCCTCAATAACCCTATAATAAATAGTATTAACCCCTAATCTGCCCTCCCTAACATCGCCGACACCTAACTTCAATTATTAACCCCTAATCTGCCGACCGAATCTCGCCGCTATTCTAATAAATGGATTTACCCCTAAAGCTAAGTCTAACCCTAACACTAACACCCCCCTAAGTTAAATATAATTTAAATCTAACGAAATAAATTAACTCTTATTAAATAAATTATTCCTATTTAAAGCTAAATACTTACCTGTAAAATAAACCCAAATATAGCTACAATATAAATTATAATTATATTATAGCTATTTTAGGATTTATATTTATTTTACAGGCAACTTTGTATTTATTTTAACCAGGTACAATAGCTATTAAATAGTTAAGAACTATTTAATAGCTAAAATAGTTAAAATAAAGACAAATTTACCTGTAAAATAAATCCTAACCTAAGTTACAATTAAACCTAACACTACACTATCAATAAATAAATAAAATAAACTACCTACAATTATCTACAATTAAACCTAACACTACACTATTAATAAATAAATTAAATAAACTACCTACAATTATCTACAATTAAACCTAACACTACACTATCAATAAATAAATTAAATACAATTCCTACAAATAAATACAATTAAATAAACTAACTAAAGTACAAAAAATAAAAAAGAACTAAGTTACAAAAAATAAAAAAATATTTACAAACATTAGAAAAAAATTACAACAATTTTAAACTAATTACACCTACTCTAAGCCCCCTAATAAAATAACAAAGACCCCCAAAATAAAAAAATACCCTACCCTATTCTAAATTACAAAAGTTCAAAGCTCTTTTACCTTACCAGCCCTGAACAGGGCCCTTTGCGGGGCATGCCCCAAAGAATTCAGCTCTTTTGCCTGTAAAAAAAAACATACAATACCCCCCCCAACATTACAACCAACCACCCACATACCCCTAATCTAACCCAAACCCCCCTTAAATAAACCTAACACTAAGCCCCTGAAGATCTTCCTACCTTGTCTTCACCATGCCAGGTTCACCGATCGATCCAGAAGAGCCTCTGATGTCTTGATCCAAGCCCAAGCGGGGGGCTGAAGAGTGACGTCCATCCTCCGGCTGAAGTCTTGATCCAAGCGGACAGAAGAGGACATCCGGACCGGCAAACATCTTCATCCAAGCCGCATCTTCTATGTTCTTCAATCCGATGACGACCAGCTGATCTTCAAGACCTCCATCGCGGATCCATCCTTCTTCACCGACGACTTCCCGACGAATGACGGTTCCTTTAAGGGACGTCATCCAAGATGGTGTCCCTCGAATTCCGATTGGCTGATAGGATTCTATCAGCCAATCGGAATTAAGGTAGGAAAATTCTGATTGGCTGATGGAATCAGCCAATCAGAATCAAGTTCAATCCGATTGGCTGATCCGATCAGCCAATCTATCTGATTGGCTGATTGAATCAGCCAATCGGATTGAACTTGATTCTGATTGGCTGATTCCATCAGCCAATCAGAATTTTCCTACCTTAATTCCGATTGGCTGATAGAATCCTATCAGCCAATCGGAATTCGAGGGACGCCATCTTGGATGACGTCCCTTAAAGGAACCTTCATTAATCGGGAAGTCGTCGGTGAAGATGGATGTTTCGCGTCGGCAGGATGAACATGGATCCGGAAGAAAGAAGATTGAAGATGCCGTTGATAGAAGACTTCAGCCGGATCATGGACCTCTTCAGCTCCCGCTTGGATGAAGACTTCAGCCGGATCATGGACCTCTTCAGCTCCCTCTTGGATGAAGACTTCATCCGGATCATGGACATCTTCAGCCCCCCGCTTGGGCTTGGATCAAGGCATCGGAGGAGCTCTTCTGGATCGATCGGTGAACCTGGTATGGTGAAGATAAGGTAGGAAGATCTTCAGGGGCTTAGTGTTAGGTTTATTTAAGGGGGGTTTGGGTTAGATTAGGGGTATGTGGGTGGTGGGTTGTAATGTTGGGGGGGGGGTATTGTATGTGTTTTTTTTACAGGCAAAAGAGCTGAATTCTTTGGGGCATGCCCCGCAAAGGGCCCTGTTCAGGGCTGGTAAGGTAAAAGAACTTTGTACTTTTGTAATTTAGAATAGGGTAGGGCATTTTTTTTATTTTGGGGGTCTTTGTTATTTTATTAGGGAGCTTAGAGTAGGTGTAATTAGTTTAAAATTGTTGTAATATTTTTCTGATGTTTGTAAATATTTTTTTATTTTTTGTAACTTAGTTCTTTTTTATTTTTTGTACTTTAGTTAGTTTATTTCATTGTATTTATTTGTAGGTATTGTATTTAATTAATTTATTGATAGTGTAGTGTTAGGTTTAATTGTAGGTAATTGTAGGTATTTAATTTAATTTATTTATTGATAGTGTAGTGTTAGGTTTAATTGTAACTTAGGTTAGGATTTATTTTACAGGTAAATTTGTAATTATTTTAACTATTTTAGCTATTAAATAGTTCTTAACTATTTAATAGCTATTGTACCTGGTTAAAATAAATACAAAGTTACCTGTAAAATAAATATAAATCCTAAAATAGCTATAATATAATTATAATTTATATTGTAGCTATATTAGGATTTATTTTACAGGTAAGTATTTAGCTTTAAATAGGAATAATTTATTTAATAAGAGTAAATTTATTTCGTTAGATTTAAATTATATTTAATTTAGGGGGGTGTTAGTGTTAGGGTTAGACTTAGCTTTAGGGGTTAATACATTTATTAGAATAGCGGTGAGCTCCAATCGGCAGATTAGGGGTTAATGTTTGAAGTTAGGTGTCGGCGATGTTAGGGAGGGCAGATTAGGGGTTAATACTATTTATTATAGGGTTATTGAGGCGGGAGTGAGGCGGATTAGGGGTTAATAACTTTAGTATAATAGCAGTGCGGTCCGCTCGGCAGATTAGGGGTTAATAAGTGTAGGCAGGTGGAGGCGACGTTGTGGGGGGCAGATTAGGGGTTAATAAATATAATATAGGGGTCGGCGGAGTTAGGGGCAGCAGATTAGGGGTACATAGGGATAATGTAAGTAGCGGCGGTTTACGGAGCGGCAGATTAGGGGTTAATAATAATATGCAGGGGTCAGCGATAGCGGGGGCAGCAGAATAGGGGTTAATAAGTGTAAGGCTAGGGGTGTTTAGACTCGGGGTACATGTTATAGTGTTAGGTGCAGACGTAGGAAGTGTTTCCCCATAGAAAACAATGGGGCTGCGTTAGGAGCTGAACGCGGCTTTTTTGCAGGTGTTAGTTTTTTTTCCAGCTCAAACAGCCCCATTGTTTTCTATGGGGGAATCGTGCACGAGCACGTTTTTGAAGCTGGCCGCGTCCGTAAGCAACGCTGGTATCGAGAGTTGAAGTTGCGTTAAATATGCTCTACGCTCCTTTTTTGGAGCCTAACGCAGCCATTCTGTGAACTCTCAATACCAGCGGTATTTAAAAAGGTGCGGCCAGAAAAAAGCACGCGTAGCTAACGCACCCCTTTGGCCGCAGAACTCTAAATCTAGGCGTTAGTGTTTATAGTTAAAGGGAAAGGAAAGTCAAAATTAAAATTTCATAATTTAGATAGAGCATTGAATTTAAAAACAAACAAACAAACAAAAAACTTTCAATTTACTTCCATTAATGTGTTTTATAAAACCTTACAAGTCTGAAGAACTGACGTCATGAGAATGAGGCTCCCATTGGAACCTATGGAAGTGAGTTCCAGTGAGCGCAATGCTTACGTGTAAAGCGAATGTGAGGTCGCTTTGCATTGCACATCACTTGTAACACCAGCACACATTTGCGTGCGCTGGTATTACTCAGTTCGCGTAAGCAATATTTTGTGCTCAACTCGTAATCTCACCCATAGTATAGTACCATTTCTATTTGCCTTTGATATACAATATTTGAACTTTGCTTGACTTTTTCTAGTATTACAGTGTTTGTCTTTTACTGCTTGAAATTACATGCAGATTAGAGAATGTCATAATCTGACTATAATGGTCCTTAATTATTCTTATTATTTATTTATATAGCACTGCAAAATTCTGTATCCATAACAAAATAAGCAAAACAAGTACTGGAGAAGGAGGGCCCTGCTCTGAAAAACGTACAATCTACAGGAAGAGGGTGCAGAGACATAAGGTTAGCTTGCCACATGGATTGTATGCAGCAGCAAATCAAGGCAGTTCAAGTTTTTTTTGTAAGGATAAGAAGCAGTTCTAGGAGAGTTGGTAGGCCTCTTTAAATAGGTGTGTTTGCAGAGAACAAGTGAAACTATAGAAGGTTGTAGACAGTCTGATGGAGTGGGGTAGAGAGTTTGAGAGCATTGGAATAGCACAAGGGAAGTCTTGGAGGCTATAGAGGGGAGAAATAATTGGAGTGGAGAGATGAGTGAGGAAATATAGTTGGGAGTGAAGTTGTTGAATGCTTTCTGGACTAGGGCTAGTATTTTGAATTGTATTCTAAATTTTAAGGGGAGACAGCGTAGGGACTGACAGAGTGGGGCAGCTGATGTAGATTGACAATTTAGGTGGATGAGTCTAGCTGAAGCATTTATGATAGATTGGAGAGGTGAGAAGAATTTGGGAAGGCAATTTAGGAGTAGTTTGTAATAGTCAATATGTGATAAAATGAGGGAATGGATTAGTATTTTTAAGGTTATTGGGTACGGAAAGGTTGAATTTTGTATATGTTACATAAGTTAATTATGACACTAAGACAGTGGACATGGGAAGAAATGCTTGTAGGTTTCCTACAATAAGAGAAATCTCAGGTGTGGGATGTCTAGATGAGAGGGAATAAGAAGCAGTTTTGTTTTTGGCAAGTTGAGTTAGGGATAGTGAGAAGGCATCCAAGAGGAAACTGCAGAGAGACAGTTTGTAATCTGATTAAGAAGGAGAGGAAAGACAGATTTGTTTATTATCTACATATAAGTGGCACTGTAACTGAAAGGAAGATATAAGAGAGTATGTATAAATAGAAAAAAGCAGGGGGACCAAGGAAACACTATACGAGCAGTTTGAACAATGGGAAGAGAAAGCTGTGCCAAAAGAATGTAGAATTTGTAAGAGGAGAGGATGGTCAACTGTATCAAAAGCAGTGGATAGATACAGAATAATAAATAAGAAGTAGGGGCCCTTTGCTGACAGCAGATTGTTTGTTACTTTAGTATGAGCAGTTGTGTGTGTTGAAGGTTTTGGGTAAAAAACAGATTGAAGGTGATCAAGTAAAGAGTAAGTTGAGATAAATTGAATAAAGTGGTTATAGACTAATTTTTTTGGATGCAAAGGGAAGTAAGGAGACCGGTAGATAGTTAAGGGGTGGCGGGGTCAAGCAAGGGAGTAAAAGGTTAAAAACAGCCTTCTGGGGTTGAATGACTGTGTTGACATGAGGGATAAGAAATAGAGTTATTTGATTAGGCTGAGGGCAGCGTTGTATGATCTGAGGATGAATTTAAATGGGGAAAATCAGCACAGGAGCATGATTTTCTCCACTGACGTTCAAAAATCTGTTAATATCTCCTAAAATAGCAGGTCTGTTTGGTGTGCCATGGTTGTCATTGAGTGCGTGAACTGTGGAGGGTGCAGCTTTTTCAAGTGTTGATCTTAGAACAGCATTTTACTGTAAGGCCAAAAGGTTAGGGTAAAAGAGGGATGAAATTTTGGAGAGTAAAGGTTTCAGTTCAGAAGAAAAGTATGGATGATCCAAGTATTTAAATTTCTGTAAGACATTAGATTTTTGGGAGGCTGATAAGAATGCAAGGATGCTGTAGTAAGAGCTAATTTACTTTGCAACTTGAAGTAAGCTTGGTTGATTTGTTTCTTCTGTAGACATATAATTCATGTAACGGCTATTTATACTACTAGAAAAGGACAGGATTTCTTTAACCATTCTCTCTGGCAGTTTAAACGGATATGAAAGACTTTGATGTTATCATATAAAATGCTTAATTGTTATTTTTCCATTTTCTTATAATTTAACTCTGCAAGTCAAGGGTTTTCTAATACTGAGAATTGGAAGTGTATGTGGAAAACATCACAAACCTAACCCTGAATATCTGTCTGCAATGGCCTCAGCAGATGTGATTAGATAAGGAACTGTAAAGCAATGATAGCTTTGCTAGTAAAATGGCAGTGGTGAGCCTTGTCTACTTTAGCAGTAAAACTGGATTGGTTCCTTCTAATAAGGGAACTGGTGAGAGGGTTTTGAAAAAATGTCTGAAGCAAACAAGGTATTAATGCTTTAAAAAAAAACTCACACTCACTTTGGATTATAGTTTATTTCAAGACTGAATACAAATCTTGTAATTTCAGGGTGTTTATGTAATTTAATTTTGATTGGTATGGAAAAAGTCAAGGAGGACATATTTTGTCTACTTTATTTCTAAATAACACCTGTCACATTAAGGAAATTATCGCTAGAGAAGTGTACTTGTTAAACAAAATATGTTAAAATACCCAATATTTGTGAACAACTACTTTGGTCTGAAGCTGTTTGAACAATATTTTTAGTCCCAAAATACACTTGGAAAAGCAGATAGAAAGTGTATTACAAGCTAGCAGGGGCGTATTATGGCCTAGGCCAACAAGGCCGGTGCCTAGGGCAGCAGACTTGGGAGGGGCAGCACATCTGCCCTATCATCTCTCTAAAAGCCAGCACACAGTACAGTGAGCGATAAAGTGCAGGCTTTTACAGAGAAGACAAGGCACGTGCACTGATTAAGATCACTTGTTACAGGCAATGCTCCTTTAAACCGTTGCTTCATTTAGAGCTGCTGGCATTTTTGCAGTGGAAGCGTTCTTGGTGAGAAACTTGCCTGGGGATATGCTTACAAGGTGAGGCTGGAGAAGACCTTGTGCTGATATGCTGCCTCCCCTTGTCAGCTGTGGTGGGTCAGGGAGCGCAGTGCTTATTGCAGGTCTTAGTAACTAACAGACTGGGTGCATCTGTGCACTGCTTAGATCAGCTTGTGATGTCTAATCAAAAACTCTCAGCGCTAATGTATGTTAGCTACTAATAGCTTTCTCTGCATTCATGAACCCACAAAGTAAATAGTAAACAGACACTTAAAAAGTTTCATTACTTGAATGATGATAATTACTGTATGTTGTTGCATGTAAAGAGCAGTGATTGTTTCAAAGTGTATTCTTCTTTCTCTCCCTTCTTTCCCTTTCTCCCTCACTTCCTCAACTCACTCCCTCCCTTATTTCTTTCCGTCCCTTCCTTCCTTCCTCCTTCCCTTTTTCTCTCAACTCCCTCCCTTGCTCCCTTCTATCACTTTCTTTCCCTCCCTTCTTTCCCTCCCCAATTTTCTCCTCTCCCTACCCACTTTTCTCTTCTCCCTCCCTTCCTTCTTTCCTTTCCCTCCCTTTTCTCCCCTCCCCTTCTTTTCTCTCCCTTCTCTCAGGGAGAAAATTGTATGAGATGCTTGCAATTCATCCCACCTGTATGCAAGTGTTTTGCTAGCCCATTTTCTTTTGAATTGTTATGAAAAAGAAAAAAGAAAAAAAAAAAACATTTTACACACTGACCCAAAAAATATTAAGGGGAGAAAAGGCCTAAAATCTTTTTTTTTTTTTTTTTTTTTGGGGGGGGGGGCAGCAGAATTTTGAGTGCCTAGGGCAGCACAAAACCTAAATACGCCCCTGCAAGCTAGAGTAAAGGGGAAGGACAAAGTTTACAGATAAAATACTGTTTGAATTGCTTGCCATAACATGTCTGTTGCTGCTGTTTGTCATACGTGCCTACAGTACCTGTAAGCTGCATTTATCCTTACAGACCTAAAGTAAACTTTGCCACAACTTATGTCTTGTCTCTAGCATCAAGTCTATAACATAATTTGCCTGGTTTGAAGGGACAGTCTACTCTAATTTTTTTATTGTTTTTAAAAGATAGATAATCCCTTTATTACCCATTACCAATTTCTCCATAACCAACACTATTATACTAATACACTTTTTACCTCTGTGATTACCTTGTATCTAAGCTTCTGCAGAAGACTGCCCTCTTATTTTAGTTTGTATGACAGACTTGCATTTTAGCCAATCAGTGCTGACTCATAAATAACTCCACGGGAGTGAGAACAATGTTATCTATATGGCACACATGAACTAGCACTGTCTTACTGGGAAAAAACTGTCAAAGTGCACTTAGATTAGAGGCAGCCTTCAACTGCTTAGAAATCAGTTTGAGCCTACCTACCTTTAGCTTTCAAAAAAGAATAGCCAGAGAACAAAGCAAATTTGATGATTCAAGTAAAATGGAATGTTGTTTAAAATTGCATGCCCTATCTGAATCATGAAAGTTTAATTTTGACTAGACTGTCTCTTTAATGAGTGTTGTGTGACCACTGACTCTGCTTCTATCTATATTGTCCATTATACAATGCTTTATATGATACTTGTATGTGGTATTGCTACTTGTCATCAACCTCTGTCAAGTACATCCTTAAAATTTAAAAACCCTGGGCAAGTGAACAATTCCTACAGAGTGCAGGAAATAGACAAGGATAGAGACAGAGAGAAAGAAAAAGTGAGAGAAATAAACATTGTCATAATATTAAATGTAATTAAACAGGTGCATTAGTTTTTGTTACACACAGACAGACCAGCAGATTTCTGTTTTGAACCTTTTTATACAAACCAACTCATCAAAAAATTGTATATGAAACATAACTGGCAAGACTGGACATCCATATGTTTGGAGTGGGCACAAGAGAGGGTAAATGTACCCCCTTGAGTTTTTCTCCTTGTATCTAAGCAATGAGCACTACAGTTTGTGAGAGCAGTGTGTGTTTGTATGTGTGTGCGTGCGTATGTGTGTGTGTAACTGTGTATATGTGTGCATGCATGAGTGTGTGTATGTGCGTATGTGTGTGAGTGCGTGCTTGTGTATGTGCGTATGTGTGTGTGCATGTGCATATATGTGTGTGTGTGCATGTGTATGTGCGAATGTGTGTGTGTGCATGTGTTTGTGCATATGTGCGTATATGTGTGTATGTGTGTGCATGTGTATGTGCATACATGTGTGCGTGCGTGCATGCGCATATGTGTGTGTGCATGCATGTGTGTGTGTGTGTGATTATGTGTGTGCGCATGCATATGTGTGCGTCCATGTGTGTATGTGCATATATGTGTGTGTGAGTGTAAAATATAAATATTATATGTGTGTTATGATTTAAGAATCTGAGCCTCTGTACTCCATATTATTGTAAATGACAGTAAAAGCTGTTTTGAATTCTAATTTATGTCAAGAATAAAAATAATATATTTTACAAAGTGCAGGAGTAATAAAATGAGACTTTGCTTAGCCTGTCACTCAATACCTTAGCCATCTGGTAAACCTGCGCATTGCACAGATATTCCATTTAATCCTTCATCAGAGAAATCAAGCAAACTGCTATAAATCAAAGACACAGGAGCAAATCATAGTCAAATGAGAAACAGACTCTTGAAACTATTTGAGTTGAAGTGCATGTAAGAGTATGAGCAATGAATATCAAATTATCAGAATGGTGCCTTTAAGGACTATTCATCCTATAAATGCAGCCTAGAGATTAAAGGATTTTATGAAACACTTAAACGATGCACTGTCAGAAATTCAGGGAATAAATTGTGTTAATAACAGTATATAACATATTAAGAATACTTTACCTAACAGCACTATACAGTATACACTTTATTGTTATTCTAGAAATTGAACATGTAAATATAATAAAATCAGGATAACTGATATAGGTGCTCTAATATTTTTTTTACTTACATACTAACTGAAAGTTGAAAGAAAAAAGTTAGCCCACAAGCGAAAGACTCAGGCGCACTAACTTGAGGATTTTGTTAACTCCTTCTACCCAAAGACTTCTATGGGCCACACTGAAGAAATGGCTAATAGTTATCGCTTGTGCGCTAAACCGACACTGCGCTAGACCAACTGCAGTAAGGCCAAAGGCTCGTTAGGAATGCTTTAAATTCCTATGTTCTTCACTAGAAGAAAATGTTCTTTTTATTTTTAAATATATATATGATTTTTTTTTGTAATATATATATATATATTTTATACACACTGTATATATATATATATATATATATATATATATGAATATATACGGATGACAGATAGATAGAAATATCTACTTAAAAATTAAAAAAAATCTAATTGAAGAACATAAAAATTTAAAGTATTTCTGTTTAAAAACACATTCAATCAGATTACAATGGAATAAAAATGACATAGCATGTTTTAAGGTATTTGACTGGGAAGGGATGTAAAGTGTATATATATATATATATATATATATATATATTATATAATATATAAATGTATATAAATATATATATACATGTGTGTGTGTATGTGTGTGTTTATAGGTATATATATGTATGTAAACATATAAACACACACACATATATATATATATATATATATATATATATATATATATATACAAATATTTAGACATATATATATATATATATATATATATATATATATATATGTATATATATATTCCATCAATTCCATGCACTCACTCATTGATATCAAAACATGGCCCTGGTGACTCCTCAATAATATTCATGAAACAACAGGCACAAAGGAGGGCACTCACGGGTCTTTATAACATCCCAACAATATCATTATTAAGTATATAACATCATATAAAAGTCAACGTTTTGGCTACTTCAGTGAGCCTTTCTCATGACGATCTAAAAGTATAATATCACAAATTAATTTTATGTGCATGAAACATGTGCACATGATTATTTACAAACACAAAAACATTTAATTTCTCATCCCCAATTGATATTCCATTGTATATATACAACAAGTTTAAATGAATATTAAAACGTTCTAGCTTCAGTGACCTATTATTGTTAATTTACACTTCTCTACGTGTGGTGATATAAATGTGATCACCCAGAAGCCCAAATCATGTACAAGTGAGACTAATCAAGTTCCTTTGCAGCTAGCGCTGCGGAATCTGTTAGCGCTGCGGAATCTGTTGGCGCTCTACAAATAACCGATAATAATAATAAAAATAATAGATGGTTTAACGACTATGCATAAACCAGCATAAAACACTTGTTACACAGTTATTAAATAAAACATACAAAGTAACTGTTTACACTCCTATGTATTAAGTTGTATCTATGGGGCCGAATTATCAAGCTCTGAATGGAGCTTGATGTCCCTGTTTCTGCGCGAGCCTTCAGGATCGCCGGAAACAGAAGTTATGAAGCAGCGGTCTAAAGACCGCTGCTCCATAGCTTGTCCGCCTGCTCTGAGGCCGCGGACAGAAATCAACCCGATTGAATACGATCGGGTTGATTGACACCCCCTGCTAACGGCATTGCACCAGCAGTTCACAAGAACTGTTACAGCGCTGCGGAATCTGTTGGCGCTCTACAAATACCTGATAATAATAACTGTTGGTGCAATGATAAATGCAGACAGTGTATGCTGTCAGCATTTAACGATGTGCAGCGGACATGATATGCTACATTGGGGGGTAGTTATCAAGCCGTCTACTTTTCTGGCTTCGCCGGCCCAATACGTCCGCCTAAGCTCGCCTACCTTCGCCGCCGCGGACCTTGAATACGTTCGCCTAAGTTATCAAATAAAGCTGTCAAAAAGCCGCGGGGCGATGAGCAGCGGACTGTGACAGTTATCACTCATCCGATCTCGCTGCCCTTCGGCTTTTTCCCAGCTTTATTGCTAGCCTGTCACTAAGCACTCACACTAAACTACACTGTTCTACCCCCTATACCGGCGCCCCCGGAGCCCTCCGCAACTAAATAAAGTTACTAACCCCTAAACCGCCGCTCCAAGACCCCGCCGCAAGTCTTATAAATGTATTAACCCCTAAACCGCCGCTCCTAGACCCCGCCGCAAGTCTTATAAATGTATTAACCCCTAAACCGCCGCTCCTAGACCCCGCCGCAAGTCTTATAAATGTATTAACCCCTAAACCGCCGCTCCCGGACACCGCTGCCACCTACAGTATACCTAGTAACCCCTATCCTGCCCCCCCTACACCGTCGCCACCTATAATAAATTTATTAACCCCTAATCTGCCCCCCCTACACCGTCGCCACCTATAATAAATTTATTAACCCCTATCCTGCCCCCCACTACGCCGCCGCCACTGTAATAAAATTATTAACCCCTAAACCTAAGTCTAACCCTAACGCCCCCCTAACTTAAATATTAATTAAATAAATCTAAATAAATTAACTCTTATTAACTAAATGAATCCTATTTAAAACTAAATACTTACCTTTAAAATAAACCCTAATATAGCTACAATATAAATAATAATTATATTCTAGCTATCTTAGGATTTATATTTATTTTACAGGTAACTTTCAATTTATTTTAACCAGGTACAATAACTATTAAATAGTTATTAACTATTTAATAGCTTACCTAGCTAAAATAAAGAGAAATATACCTGTGAAATAAATCCTAACCTAAGTTACAATTACACCTAACACTACACTATACTTTAATAAATTATTCCTATTTAAAACTAAATACTTACCTGTAAAATAAACCCTAAGATAGCTACAATGTAATTAATAATTATATTATAGCTATCTTAGGATTTATATTTATTTTACAGGTAACTTTGTATTTATTTTAGCTAGTTAGAATAGTTATTAAATAGTTATTAACTATTTAATAACTACCTAGCTAAAAGAAATACAAAATTACCTGTAAAATAAATCCTAACCTAAGTTACAATTAAACCTAATACTACACTATCATTAAATTAACTAAATAAACTACATACAAATAACTACAATTAAATACAATTACATAAACTAACTAAAGTACAAAAAATAAAAAAAGCTAAGTTACAAAAAATAAAAAAATAAGTTACAAACATGTTAAAAATATTACAACAATTTTAAGCTACTTACACCTAATCTAAGCCCCCTAATAAAATAACAAACCCCCCCAAAATAAAAAAAATCCCTACCCTATTCTAAATTAAATAAATTTCAAAGCTCTTTTACCTTACCAGCCCTTAAAAGGGCCATTTGTGGGGGCATGCCCCAAAAAGTTCAGCTCTTTTGCCTGTAAAAGAAAAATACAACCCCCCCCAACATTAAAACCCACCACCCACATACCCCTAATCTAACCCAAACCCCCCTTACAAAAACCTAACACTAATCCCCTGAAGATCATCCTACCTTGAGTCGTCTTCACTCAGCCGAGCCACCGATGGAACTGAAGAGGACATCCGGAGCGGAAGAAGTTAATCCTCCAAGCGGCGCTGAAGAAATCTTCCATCCGATGAAGTCATCATCCAGGCGGCGCTGAAGAAGTCTTCGATCCGGCCGATGTCATCTTCAAAGAGGCGCTGAAGAGGTCTTCTATCCGGGCGAAGTCATCTTCCAAGCCGGGTCTTGAATCTTCCTTCCGCCGACGCGGAACCACCTTCTTCACCGACGGACTACGACGAATGACGGCTCCTTTAAGGGACGTCATCCAAGATGGCGTCCCCTCAATTCCGATTGGCTGATAGGATTCTATCAGCCAATCGGAATTAAGGTAGGAAAATCTGATTGGCTGATGGAATCAGCCAATCAGATTCAAGTTCAATCCGATTGGCTGATTGGATCAGCCAATCAGATTGAGCTCGCATTCTATTGGCTGATCAGAACAGCCAATAGAATGCAAGCACAATCTGATTGGCTGATTCCATCAGCCAATCGGATTGAACTTGAATCTGATTGGCTGATTCCATCAGCCAATCAGATTTTCCTACCTTAATTCCGATTGGCTGATAGAATCCTATCAGCCAATCGGAATTGAGGGGACGCCATCTTGGATGACGTCCCTTAAAGGAGCCGTCATTCATCGTAGTCCGTCGGTGAAGAAGGTGGTTCCGCGTCGGCGGAAGGAAGATTCAAGACCCGGCTTGGAAGATGACTTCGCCCGGATAGAAGACCTCTTCAGCGCCTCTTTGAAGATGACATCGGCCGGATCGAAGACTTCTTCAGCGCCGCCTGGATGATGACTTCATCGGATGGAAGATTTCTTCAGCGCCCCGCTTGGAGGATTAACTTCTTCCGCTCCGGATGTCCTCTTCAGTTCCATCGGTGGCTCGGCTAAGTGAAGACGACTCAAGGTAGGATGATCTTCAGGGGATTAGTGTTAGGTTTTTGTAAGGGGGGTTTGGGTTAGATTAGGGGTATGTGGGTGGTGGGTTTTAATGTTGGGGGGGGGTTGTATTTTTCTTTTACAGGCAAAAGAGCTGAACATTTTGGGGCATGCCCCCACAAATGGCCCTTTTAAGGGCTGGTAAGGTAAAAGAGCTTTGAAATTTATTTAATTTAGAATAGGGTAGGGATTTTTTTTATTTTGGGGGGGTTTGTTATTTTATTAGGGGGCTTAGATTAGGTGTAAGTAGCTTAAAATTGTTGTAATATTTTTAACATGTTTGTAACTTATTTTTTTATTTTTTGTAACTTAGCTTTTTTTATTTGTTGTACTTTAGTTAGTTTATGTAATTGTATTTAATTGTAGTTATTTGTATGTAGTTTATTTAGTTAATTTAATGATAGTGTAGTATTAGGTTTAATTGTAACTTAGGTTAGGATTTATTTTACAGGTAATTTTGTATTTCTTTTAGCTAGGTAGTTATTAAATAGTTAATAACTATTTAATAACTATTCTAACTAGCTAAAATAAATACAAAGTTACCTGTAAAATAAATATAAATCCTAAGATAGCTAGAATATAATTATTATTTATATTGTAGCTATATTAGGGTTTATTTTAAAGGTAAGTATTTAGTTTTAAATAGGATTCATTTAGTTAATAAGAGTTAATTTATTTAGATTTATTTAATTAATATTTAAGTTAGGGGGGCGTTAGGGTTAGGGTTAGACTTAGGTTTAGGGGTTAATAATTTTATTACAGTGGCGGCGGCGTAGTGGGGGGCAGGATAGGGGTTAATAAATTTATTATAGGTGGCGACGGTGTAGGGGGGGCAGATTAGGGGTTAATAAATTTATTATAGGTGGCGACGGTGTAGGGGGGCAGGATAGGGGTTAATACATTTAATATAGGTTGCGGCGGGTTCAGGGAGCGGCGGTTTAGGGGTTAATACATTTATTATAGTTGCGGTGGGCTCCGGGAGCGGCGGTTTAGCGGTTAATATGTATAGAGTAGCTTGCGGTGGGCTCCGGGAGCGGCGGTTTAGGGGGTAATAACTTTATTTAGTTGCGGCGGTGTAGGGGGGGTCAGATTAGTGGTGTTTAGACTCGGGGTACATGTTAGGGTGTTAGGTGTAGACAGCTCCCATAGAAACCAATGGGATGTCTGTCAGCAGCGAACTTGTACTTTCGCTATGGTCAGACTCCCATTGATTCCTATGGGATCCGCCGCCTCCAGGCTGGCGCTTTGAAAACCAGGTACGCTGGGCCGTAAAAGTGCCGAGCGTACCTGCTAGTTTTTTGATAACTAGCAAAAGTAGTGAGATTGTGCCGCACTTGTGTGCGGAACATCTGGAGTGACGTAAGAATCGATCTGTGTCGGACTGAGTCCGGCGGATCGAAGTTTACGTCACAAAATTCTACTTTTGCCGGTGTCGAGCCTTTGATAACTAAGGCGAATCAGCCGCGCCACAAATACGCTGCGGAATTCCAGCGTATTTGAGGTTGACGGCTTGATAACTAGGCCCCATTGTATCATTTACGCTCGCACTATGATAAATCTACCCCTACGTCTAACGTGAACTGACAAGCAAATTATGAGCTTATGGCTTCAAATAACAAAAAACAAAAACCCCAAAGTTGTTTCACATCATCTGTAAAAAGAACTTCATACAGGCACGTACCTTATTCAATCTCTCAGTACAGCGTCTCACGCCGCCATTCCTAATCAGTGTATAACTAACAACACTCTCTTCACTCTCTTCACTGTTGAAATACCCGCTGTGTTGTGATACTTCATGATGTACTAAGCATCACTGAAAAGGGGCGAGTCTCTTCTCTGTATACTCACTGTGGGGCAAGAGCGCAGTAACTACTAAAGACAATCATATTGCAATAGCGTAACATGTAAGTAGGTATCAATTGCTCCAACTGATGTTGCTATGTTAAACTATATGTCTTTGGGGTACAAACACATTAGTGCCACTCATTGATTGACACAATAACCTCCAAACTGCTAATTTATCTGGTTAACTCCCTCCTTTCAGGGAGGAATTGATTGTCTTTCTCTATCTAAGCATTGCTGAAATTATAGGCATTTGTTCTATTTAGGCAATGGCCCTATATGTCTACAGCAACTATATTATAAGTACTAGAAATATTTATTTCTGATAAACATATGTATGGCTCAGTCCCTAGGGACCCAATGTTAACAAACTTGAATTCTCACTTATAGAAAATTAGCTGGTTCACATTAATAAAACAACAGTTTTTATTACAACAGTGCAACTCTCAGCAGGGATCGCTACCCATTTGCCCCCCTATAAATGTTACCTTGTATATATATATATATATATGTTTATAGCGCTGTGGAATCTGTTGGCGCTCTACAAATACCTGATAATAATAATAATAAAACAATGAAAATCCAAATGGGTGTTAAGTACCTTTGGACACATTGTGCCCAGCCTGTGTATCCACTGTGCTTCTCTTTTCCAAAGCTCCTCATCTCTGTTACCCCCCTTTTTTAGGGGGGGATTCTATAAATTAACATTGTTCTAAGCATGGCAACAGTGTGCCAGTTTTCTAAAAAGTGGCGAGTCACAGGTTGGTCACTACTACCATCTTTATAAGCTGCCCTGGTGGCACTCTTGTGGTTAGCTGGATGCTCTCTGAATGTTTTACAGGTTTTCCCTACATAAAATTTCCCACACTGGCAAATAATGATGTAAACCACATAATCTGAAGTCCATGTAAATCTATGCCTGACTGTGTACTTTTTTGACCTGTGGGGGTGACTAAACGAATTGCCTGACACCTTCATGTTGCAGGTGACACAGCTGCCACATTTGAAGCAATCAACTTTGCCCTTGGGTTACTAAGTTTTCGGTTCACATTGAATATCCTGTCTAAGCATTGCAGAAATTATAGGCATTTGTTCTATTGCAACTATGTTATAAGTACTGGCAATATTTATTTCTGATATACATATGTATGGCTCAGACCCTAGGGACCCAATGTTAACAAACCTGAATTCTCATTTATAGAAAATTAGCTGGTTCACAACCTTCCACCAATTACATTAAAAACAATGAAAAATCCAAATGGAATGTTTTTGTGTTCTCTGTAAATAATCCTGTCTTGAGAAAGACTCACTGAAGTAGCCGAAACGTCAACTTTTTTATGATGTTATATACTTAATAAAGATATCGTTGGGATGTTACAAAGATCCTTGAGTGCTCTCCTTTGTGCCTGTTGTTTTATGTGTGTATATATACAGGTATACCTCACTTTACAGCACTTCACTTTACAGCGCTTCGCTAATGCAGCGCTTTGTGGAGCTGAAGTTCAACCTCCAAGGATTTTAAAACAGTGCTGTAATCTTCGTGAGATTGCAAGAAAAGTGACAGGCCCCATTTTGTTATGCTTAGTTCACTCTGTTTACATCATTACAGTGCAATCTGTGTCTCAGTGCTATAGTCTGGCAAATTGTACTACAGTGATTGTCACTATTTTGCAGGTACAGTTTTTATTGAATACTGTGCTGTGCGAGTGTTAAACTAAATGAAGCACTATTGCACCCCTAATATATGTTAGTTAAAACATGTTTTTAAGTTTTTAAACGCACTGGCAAGTGAAAAGAAAGCTAAAACTGCCTTGTTTCACTTTAAGGCGGTTTTCACTTTACAGTGGGGCTCCGGTCCCTAACCCACTGTATGAGCGGGGTATACCTGTATATATATACATATATATATATATACATACAGTACATTGAAGCTCTTTCAAGTTGAACACTTTGCCATATATCAATATCACTTTTTTAACCTTTTTAAAAACTTTTATTAAAATGTGTATATATGAGTGTAATACTCAATTTTAATGTTTTAGATGTGTTTTGTGAATTTTTAACGCTTACACATTACGTCAGGTCTCAATCGCGCTAAATATTCTAGCCCACTTTCAGCTTTCGCTCAAGCGCAACCTATAACTTTTAACCCTTCCCTGGTAAATGCGATTTATCATAGACTTGTAAGTAGCTAATGTCCAAGGTCCAGCTATATTGCATATCGTGACCCACACTTTCATTAGCGCACCACTTGTAATCTGGCTCATGGTGAGCTAAAAAACGAAAACTGCTTTATATAATAAGAAAAGATACATGATCACACAATATATTTTCAAATCCTCAGCAAAGCCTCACACTTATCAGCCACAGCTTTGAATATCAAGTTTAATAACCATCAACAAAGAATGAAAACCATGGACAGTAAACACTATCGGCTAGATTACGAGTCTTGCGTTAGCCTTAAAAAGCAGCGTTGAGACGTCCTAACGCTGCTTTTTAACGCCCGCTGGAATTACGAGTCTTGCAGACACAGGTGTACCGCTCACTTTTTTGGCCAGACTCGAAAATACCGCAAATCCACTTACGTCAATTGCGTATCCTATTTTTTCAATGGGACTTGCATAGCGCCGGTATTGCGAGTCTTCCAAAAAGTGAGCGGTACAACCTCTCCTGTCAAACCTGGTAATGCATTTAAAAGTCAGTAGAGTTTTATGGTCTAACACCGTAGTATAAAACGCTTAAAGGGACAGTCTAGGCCAAAATAAACTTTCATGATTCAGATAGAGCATGTCATTTTTTTTTTTAATTACATTTTTATTTTTGTTCGAGAAGCAAGTTCAGGTATACATCAAACAGGAACAATCAATAACAATACAAGAAGGGAGTACGTCATACTGTACATAGATGAAAACAAGTTAAATAGCCATTACTAGTATGAGTGCTAAGCTTGGTACTGGTGCAGTATTAAATAAAGTAACCGTTAAGTCATTTTCTATCTTCTTGCCTATATCTAGAACACTGCAACTCAAAATTTTTCATAGAAACTATTAGCGCGAAGACTAAATGTCATAACATTCCAATTACAGCTAGACCTAAGAGTAGTAAAACATTATTGGTAGGATCACTTTCTGAAATATCAATAGAGGTCAATGTGCGGTGTACAGGGTGAGGTATCTGGAAAGGAAGAAAAAAAAAATTAAATGGGGGAGGGGAGTAGGGCTTATATGGAGCTACTAGTATTCTAAGTCAGGTAGGGCAGGTCTCGGTCTGTAGAAACTAGGCGTCTTAGTGGAAATCTAATTCATCTCAAGGACATCAGATAAAGGTCTAGATCAGTCCTGGTATTTCTCGATCCAGGGGGACAAGGTCTCTTGGTAAAAGTCAACTTTGTCTAAAATTCTATGAGAGTGTAATTCCATCCGTTTGATGTAATGAACCGCAGTAAGAACTTGAGATATGGAGGGGGGTCTTTATGTTTCCACGTTCTAGCGATCATTAATTTTGTAGCCATAAGAAGATATATTACTAGGGCTTCCCTGGGTTGTGTCAATCTCGGAAGGTGCATGTGTAAAAGAGATATCTCTGGTTTATATGGGAGGGCAATATTTAATGCGTGAAGAATTCTGAAAAGGTTCCGCCAAAGTGGTTGGATCATGGGGCAGGACCACCAAACGTGTAGGTGGGTCCCCAACTGCCCGCATTCTCTCCAGAGCATGTAATTTTAAACAATTTTCCTATTTACTTTTATCACCAATTTTGATTTGTTCTCTTGGTATTCTTAGTTGAAAGCTTAACCTAGGAGGTTCATATGCTAATTTCTTAGACCTTGAAGCCCACCTCTTTCAGATTGCATTTTAACAGTTTTTCACCACTAGAGGGTGTTAGTTCACGTATTTCATATAGATAACACTGTGCTCGTGCACGAGAAGTTATCTGGGAGCAGGCACTGATTGGCTAGACTGCAAGTTTGTCAAAAGAACTGAAAAAAGGGGCAGTTTGCAGAGGCTTAGATACAAGATAATCACAGAGGTTAAAAGTATATTATTATAACTGTGTTGGTTATGCAAAACTGGGAAATGGGTAATAAAGGTATTATCTATCTTTTAAAACAATAAAAATTCTGGTGTGGACTGTCCCTTTAACTAAAGTGCTAAAAAGTACACTAACACCCATAAACTACCTATTAACCCCTAAACCGAGGCCCCCCCACATTGCAAACACTGTAATAAATATTTTAACCCCTAATCTGTCGAACCCGACATCGCCGCCACTATAATAAATATATTAACCCCTAAACCACCGCACTCCCACATCGCAAACACTAGTTAAATATTATTAACCCCTAATCTGCCTGCCCTAAGATCACCAACACCTACCTACATTTATTAACCCCTAATCTGCCGCCCCCAACATCGCCGCCACTATATTAAATGTAAATGTAAAAGGGGATTGTATCAGCCAATAGAATGCAAGCTCAATCCTATTGGCTGATTGCATCAGCCAATAGGATTTTTTCTACCTTTATTCCGATTGGCTGATAGAATTCTATCAGCCAATCGGAATTGAAGGGATGCCATCTTGGAATACATCATTTAAAGGAACCTTCATTCTTCAGTTGGACGTCGTTTGAAGAGGATGCTCCGCATCGGATGTCTTGAAGATGGAGCCGCTCCGCGCCGGATGGATGAAGATAGAAGATGCCGCCTGGATGAAGACTTCTGCCCGTCTGGAGGACCTCTTCTTCCCGGCTTGGATGAAAACTTCTGCCCGTCTGGAGGACCTCTTCGCCCACCTTCGTTGAGGACTTCGGCCCGGTTGGGTGAAGACTTCTCAAGGTAGGGTGATCTTCAAGGGATTAGTGTTAGGTTTTATTAAGGGGGTATTGGGTGGGTTTTAGAGTAGGGTTGGGTGTGTGGGTGGTGGGTTTTAATGTTGGGGGGTATTGTACTTTTTTTACAGGTAAAAGAGCTGATTACTTTGGGGCAATGCCCTGCAAAAGGCCCTTTTAAGGGCTATTTGTAATTTAGTATAGGGTAGGGCTTTTTATTATTTGGGGGGGGGGGGGTTATTTTATTAGGGGGATTAGATTAGGTATAATTAGTTTAAAATTCTTGTAATTATTTTATTATATTCTGTAATTTAGTGGGGGGGGGTTCTGTACTTTAGATAATTGTATTTAATTGTATTTAGTTTAGGTAATTAATTTAATTATAGTGCAGTGTTAGGTGTAATTTTAACATAGGTTAGATTTTATTTTACAGGTAAATTTGACTTTATTGTAACTAGGTAGCTATTAAATTGTTAATAACTATTTAATAACTATTGTTAAAATAAATACAAAGTTGCCTGTAAAATAAAAATAAATCCCAAGGTAGCTACAATGTAACTATTAGTTATATTGTAGCTATTTAGGGTTTATTTTATAGGTAAGTATTTAGTTTTAAATAGGAATAATTTAGTTAATTGTAGTTATTTTATTTAGATTTATTTAAATTATATTTAATTTAGTGGGTGTTAGGTTTAGGGTTAGACTTAGGTTTAGGGGTTAAGAACTTTAATATAGTGGCGGCGACATTGGGGGCGGCAGATTAGGGTTTAATAAGTGTAGGTAGGCGGCGGCGACATTGGGGGTGGCAGATTAGGGGTTAATAAATAAAATGTAGGTGTCGGCGATGTTGGGGGCAGCAGACTAGGGGTTAATAAGTATAATGTAGGTGGCAGCGATGTGTCCGGAGCAGCAGATTAGGGGTTAATATGTAGGTGGCGGCGATGTCGGGGGCGGCAGATTAGGGGTTAATAAGTTTAAGATTAGGGGTGTTTAGACTCAGGGTTCATGTTAGGGTGTAGACATAAAATGTATTTCCCCATAGGAAGCAATGGGGCTGCGTTAAGAGCTGAACTGAGCTTTTTTGCAGGTGTTAGTTTTTTTTTAGCCAGTTCTCCCCCATTGATTCCTATGGGGAAATCACGCACAAGTACGTTTTGCCAGCTCACCGCTACCGTAAGCAGCGCTGGTATTGAGGTGAGATGTGGAGCTAAATTTTGCTCTACGCTCACTTTTCTGCGGCTAACGCCGGGTTTGTAAAAACCCGTAATACCAGCGTTGTCTGAAAGTGAGCGGTGAGGGAAAACTGCTCTTTAGCACCGCACCCCTGTTACCGCGAAACTCGTAATCTCGCCGATTGTAATTACAAGACCTGGTGTGTTGCTATGGAATAACATCTCAGACAAGTCTAAAAGTTTTTTTTAAAACAAATGAGTATCCTTTTTACTGCAATTATATTACAATAGCCAAACTCCATCCACCATTTGCCTTATTTGCAGGAGCCAATCTGGGCTTTAATCTGTAGACAACAAGGCTAGTTACTGTCATAATGTTAGAATAAAATGAATTGTTTCCAATTAGGAAAATATATGTAACATGGTTAGCCTTGAGAACCTAGCATGGTGCATTTTGAGTACTGAGAATTTGAAATTATATCATATATCATTCTTTTTAGATGAAGATCAAGTAAATCTTATTTTCCCTGTCTGTTTGTCCTTATGATGCTCACAGTGCATGCCCCCTTCTACCTAGCCAACATATTGACTTTTTTTGTAGACAGTTTCTGATCACCTTGTACTGCTGAAGCACTGAGCAGCCCAGTGGATGAATGAATGACCCAAATCTAATTGCTCTCTCTTGTTTTCCTGGAACATGAAAGCTATAACCATTTAGAGACCGAGGCAATGTATCCCAAATAATAATTTATTTTAAAAGCTCTCCATTTCTTGTAATCGTGTTTACTTTTAAAACTTGATTTCAAAGGTTATAGGCAGAAATTCTCCTCGATATTAAATTAATTAGGTGTACTTCCTTACTTTATTTTTGGCCACATGGCTTCTGTGAATGGGAAAAAAACTTGTCACGCTTATTGAAAACTCTGGGATACCTCTGTTACTAAGGGCTCGATGATTGAAAACTCTCTGGGCTGGCGAGATTACTAAAGAATGCTCGCCAGTCCTTGTATTTCCCTTGTGGAATGATCTAAAGCCACTTTTTACCCTGAAAACAGGGTGTCTCGCTAAGGGGCGTATACTGCATTTTCATATGAAAAATGCACAATTAAATTCGTATTTTAATCATCACACAAAACAAATATTTGAACCATTCACACAAAAATAAGCAGGGAAAAATTGTATTGTTAAGGTGCATCAAAAATCGTAACAAAATTCTTCACCAAAAATCGTATGTTAACAAAAAAGTTAAATTTGTATGTAATTTACACAGGAATAAATCAAATTAAATATGCACAGCGTAAATCGTAATTGTAGTACACTGGATGTGCAAAAATCACACAGAAATAGGAAATTATAAATACAAAATGCAAAGCGTAATTGTTGTTTTTTCGCAAAATGGGCTGAACATTGGCGTTCCATGGGCGTATATGAAAATGTCTCTCTAATCCCAGCGTAATTCTATAAAGATTTTCGCACTGCAGATATCACAGTTTTTTCTCGCCAACTGAAAGGTGGCAAGCTTTTCTCAAAACAATACGAACACTTACAACCCCAATAGAAAAACAAATGCGTACTAAAATATAGGCAAATGTAAGATGCTATAAACAGAAAGCAGCGTAATGTGATTTATATTGGCTGCAGGATTTTAATTTTAAAGTGCTCCCCCTGCTTTCTGCTAACTTCGCACTAAAGAGCGAAGTTTTCCTAACCAGCGAGCTCCAATGCTTTTAATAGGAGCCATCTCGCAACTCGCAGGGACTGCCCCTTTTTTACGATCATTGCACCGGGGCAGCCCTGTGAGAGTCGGCGAGAAAAAGCAGGTTTGAGCTGGTGAAGATTATATCATCGAGCCCTAAGAGTTTTTGTTTGTGTTTTTATTATAGCATTTTCTAAGTCAATCATTGTTTATTTATTTCCTTTTTTTCATGAATTTAAAAAACTTTCTAATTTACTTCTATTATCAAATTTGCTTTGTTCTTTAGTTATCCTTTGCTGAAGGAACAGCATTGCACTACTGGCAGCTAGTTGTACACATCTAGTCAGCCAATCACAAGAGAAAATGTGTCCAGGCACCAATCACCAGCTAGCTCTCACTAGTGTAGGATATGTGCGTATTCCTTAAAAGTGTCTTAAAATTACACGCTCTGAATCGTGCAAGTTTAATTTTGACTTTCCTATCCCTTTAATGAAAAAAAATGTGAATGTTTAACTAAAATTCAGTATTCATTTCATTTTAAACAAAAGATTGCTGAATTGTGCAGCCACCGATAATTCAAAGTATTGAATTTCCCTGAACGTTCTGAATACATTTTTTGTCTGAAATAAAAATTTCTTGGCTGCACATCTCTAATGTCTACTGACTCTAACAGTTCTAATTGCTATATTTTTGGTCCAATAAATTTCTAAGTTATATATAGTAAATTTCAAAGAGTTTTTCACAGCTTTACAAGAACTCTTAAAGGGACAGTCTAGTCCAAAAATAACTTTCATGATTCAGATAGGGCATGCAATTTTAAACAATTTTGCAATTTACTTTTATCACCAATTTTTCTTTGTTCTCTTGGTATTCTTAGTTGAAAGCTTAACTTAGGAGGTTCATATGCTAATTTCTTAGACCTTGAAGGCCGCCTCTTAAGAATGCATTTTAACAGGTTTTTCACCACTAGAGGGTGTTAGTTCATGTTTTTCATATAGATGACACTGTGCTCGTGCACGTGAAGTTACCTGGGAGCCATCACTGATTGGCTAAACTGCAAGTCTGTCAAAAGAACAAATAAAGGGGCAGTCTGCAAAGGCTTAGATACAAGATAATCACAGAGGTAAAAAATATATCAATATAACTGTGTTGGTTATGCAAAACTAGGGAATGGGTAAACAAAGGATTATCTATCTTTTAAAACAATAACAATTCTTGTGCAGACTGTCCCTTTAACCCGTGATGAAGCTACAGCAAAAGGTCTTTATATACAATTGCGAGTTGGTGGAAGTACTGCAATTAGCAATAGAATTTTGATTGGTCACAAGTCGTAACTGTTTGTGGCAGAATTACTAGCAGTTACTGGATCTATTGAAAAAAGCTGTACTATTTGTTAAAGGGAAAGTCTACAATAGAAGTTTTATTGTTTTGTATAGCTAATCCCTTTATTACCCATTCCCCAGTTTTGCATAACCAACACAGTTATATTAATATACTTTTACCTCTGTGATTACCTTGTATCTAAGCATCTTCTGACAGCCCCCTGATCAAATGACTTTTTTATTTATTATCTATTGACTTGCATTTAGTGCTGTGTTGTGCTAAATCTTAAATAACTCCATTGGCGTGAGCACAATGTTATCAATATGTCCCACATGAAAAGCAAATAAAAAAAGCATGTGATAAGAGGCTGTCTATAGTGGCTTAGAAACAAGCAGCTATTTAGAGGTTTAAATTTTATAAAGTATATTAATATATCAATGTTGGTTGTGCAATGCTGGGGAATGGGTAGTAAAGGTATTATCTAACAGTTTAAACCAGCGGTTCCCAACCTGGGGTACGTGTACCCCTGGGGGTACTTGGCAGGCCGGTTGGGGGTACGCAAAAATATTGTTGGTAATGGCGGAAGATGCGGGGAGAGGGTCAGGGGGGGGACTCTCAATGGGTCATCAACTAATAAGCATCGTGGAACTGTGGAAGGAAGGAGCATTTAACCGGAAAGTGACAAATGAAGTCCTGGCCTGGCATATAGGCAGATGGGAGCCCCTGCACCTGAAATATGTGGACCGGGTGTGGATGACTCCGGTCCACATATTAATGATCACCCTGTGTCACCAGACAGCTTAGCCTCCTGCTCCACCCACCTCTATCCCATGCACACAATTTTGACTGCAAGTGCTCAAATAGAAGCGGCACTGCAGCAGCATAGCTACGTGGACACGTGTGATAGAGCCGTTGAGATTGCAAGTCACACAGGCGAGGCAGGTCTAAGTCAGTGCCGGTAAGTAAAGTACTGCTTCTAGTGCTTGCTTGATTCAGATTGCTTCACTTCCAACTAAAAACGTTCATAGTGGCTGGGTGGTTAATATCAATCTGATCTCACAAATTTAAATATTTATTTTTATGATCATTACACTTTGACTCCCCCCCAGGGCCTTGTTTAGGAGCAACCAGGCAGCTGCCAGTGGCACCAGCCACACAGCAGGACTCCTGAGAATAAGATCTGAGCTTTAATCCTGTTGATACACGTACAGTCGTATGCAATTCAGGTATAGCTTACCTCCCCTATAAAAAAGTGCTTCCTTTATTTTGAGGGATGGGTGGGGGTAATGAAGAGAGGGGGTACTCATAAATGAAAAGCCTAATCAAGGGGTACAGGAGAGAAAAAAGGTTGGGAACCGCTGGTTTAAACAATAACAATTTTAGTGCAGACTGTCCTTTTAAATCAATAAAGGGAGTGCTCCTTACAATAAATATTATTTTAATTTTAATTGAAATAATATTGTTCCTTTTAGTAGTACATTTATTCTGTATATATTTTTTTTAAATAATATAATATATTTTCAACAAGGTTTTTGTATTTTTCCAATTACATTTTGAGTTACCACCCGGCCAGGATTTTACCGATTTAGCTGATATTTTTAAGTTTCAGGTCCAGTTAAATATGGAAATAAAGATCGTATCATAATCAAATTTCCAAACGTATTGTGATCTCATTATAAACAAATGATCATTTAAAATCCTAGCAGCTTCCTGATTTATGTTGTATAATTATTTATACAAATTTATTTTAATGAGCGTGGCCAGTTTTTTCCCCCCAGAAAATGTGGCATCCCTATTTAGAGGACGCTTTTATACTTCTATCATAAATGTATTTTTGACTACATATTAAAGTAAAACCTAGGATGGGGGTTCACACCCAGTCAATAATGCAATAAATATATATTCAGCAGTGTACAGAGCAATAATATGCTAAATAAAATAATTTAGTAAATGTGCCTAACAATTCTTAATGCTAGAAGAAATCGAAAATGTAATTCTACATGTGACTGATGGCTGCGTTATTAAAGAACTAGACATGTAAATCAACTAAATTATATAGGCTAAAAAAAGGTAACAATTGAAATCTATGGGTGGAGGGCAGATGTTATCGTAATTTTCTACTGTGAAATCAAAATAGTTGTATGATTTATCCCTTCCTCTTATTCCTGAGCAAAGTTGAAGTTGCAGCAAATCAAGGTCATATTATTATTACTGTATGTAAATTACTGACAGCGGCTTGGAAGTGCAATTTCATGCTCTGCAGTAGGCCTTTTTTTTGTTTTTGATTTGACTGGCTAGTCTTCTCATTTTTAAATGAGAATAGATCTGAGAAAACTGATTAAAAGCCTGTCACCTATTTATATGGTAATGTTACCAGCAAATTTATATATATATATATAGATATATATATATAGATATATATATATATATATATATATATATATATATATATATATATATTGTATATATATATTGTATATATATATATATATATATATAGTATCCCACAAAAGTGAGTACACCCCTCACATTTTTGTAAACATTGAATTATATCTTTTCATGTGACAACACTGAAGAAATGACACTTTGCTACAATGTAAAGTAGTGAGTGTACAGCCTGTATAACAATGTAGATTTGCTGTCCCCTCAAAATAACTCAACACACAGCCATTATTGTCTAAACCAATGGCAACAAAAGTGAGTACACCCCTAAGTGAAAATGTCCAAATTTGGCCCAATTAGCCATTTTCCCTCCCCGGTGTCATGTGACTCGTCTCAGGTGTGAATGGGGGGCAGGTATGTTAAATTTGGTGTTATCGCTTTCACACTCTCTCATACTGGTTACTGGAAGTTCAACATGTCACCTCATGGCAAAGAACTCTCTGAGGATATGAAAAAAAGAATTGTTGCTCTACATAAAGATGGCCTAGGCTATAAGAAGTTTGCCAAAACTGAGCTGCAGCACGGTGGGCAAGACCATACAGCGGTTTCACGGGACAGGTTCCACTCAGAACAGGCCTTGCCATGGTCAACTAAAGAAGTTGAGTGCATGTGCTCAGCGTGATATACAGAGGTTGTCTTTGGGAAATAAATGTATGAGTGCTGCAGAGGTTGAAGGGGTTGGGGGTCAGCCTGTCAGTGCTCAGACCATACACAGCACACTGCATCAAATTGGTCTGCATGGCTGTCATGCCAGAAGAAAGTCTCTTCTAAAGATGATGCACAAGAAAGCCTGGAAACAGTTTGCTTAAGACAAGCAGACTAATGACATGGATTACTGGAACCATGTCCTGTGTTCAGATGAGACCAAGATAAACTTATTTGGTTCAGATGGTGTCAAGTGTGTTTGGCGGCAACCAGGTGGTGGGAGTGTCATGGCCTGGGCCTGCATGAGTGATGCCGTCACTGGGGAGCTACAGTTTTTTGAGAGAAGCAAGAATGCCAGCATGTACTGTGACATACTGAAGCAGAGCATGATCCCCTCCCTTTGGAGACTGGGCTGCAGGGCAATATTCCAACATGATAATGAGCTCAAGCACACCTCCAAGACAACCACTGCCTTGCTAAAGAAGCTGAGGGTAAAGGTGATGGATTGGCCAAGCATGTCTCCAGACCTAAACCCTATTGAGCATCTGTGGGGTATCCTCAAATGGAAGGTGGGGGAGCACAAGGTCTCTAACATCCACCAGCTCCTTGATGTTGTCATGGAGGAGTGGAAGAGGACTCCAGTGGCAACCTGTGAAGCTCTAGTGAACTCCATGCCCAAGAGGGTTAAGGTAGTGCTTGAAAATAATAGTGGCCACACAAAATATTGACACTTTGGGCCCAATTTGGACATTTTCACTTAGGGGTGTACTCACTTTTGTTGTCAATGGTTTAGACATTAATGGCTGTTTGTTAAGTTATTTTGAGGGGACAGCAAATTTACACTGTTATACAGGCTGTGCACTCACTACTTTACACTGTAGCTAAGTGTGCCTTCTTCAGTGTTGTCACATGAAAAGATATAATAAAATATTTACAAAAATGTGAGCGGTGTACTCACTTTTTTGGGATACTGTATATATATATATATATATATATATATATATATATATATTTGTTTTTCTTTAAATTTTTGTGTGTGAGTGTGTGAGTGTTTGTGCATGTGATTGTGAGTGTGTGTCAATGTGTGAGTGTGTGTGTGTGTGTGACTGTGTGTGTATGTGTGTGGGAGTGTGAGTATGTGAGTGTATGTGTGCATGTGAGTGTGTGTTTGTGTGTGAGTATGTGTGTGTGTGCATGTGAGTGTGTGTGTGAGTGTGAGTATGTGTGAGTGTATGTGTGTGTGTGTTTATGTGTGTGTGTGTGAGAGGGTCTTGGTGTGTTTAGGTGTGTGTGAGTGTGTGCGTGAGTGTGTGTAAGTGTGTGTGTGAGTGTGAGTGAGTGTGCCTGTGTGAGTGTGTGTATGTGAGAGAGTGTGTGTGAATGTGCGTGTATATGTGTGTGTTTAAAATGCTAAATTTATGTACTTCATCAAATAAAACAATACTTTGAAAAACTGGTCCCTTGGTGTATTTTTTAAAGTATTTTCAAACGTGTGAAATAAATGAAAGTAATACAATTCCTATTATAGAAATAAAAAAGTGACTGGTAATAATTTCTAACGCATCTGTTTCAAATAATATGTAGACATGAGCGATTCGATTTGGTCTGAATTGAAATTCGGACGAATTTGTCAAATTCGGAGATTCGGATCGATTCGAATTTCCGAATTGCGGCAGTGCTGAATCTACCGAATAAATCCAAATCGATTCGAATTTATTCGGTAGATTCGGATGGATTTCGATGTATTACACTAGTATTGTACAGTATACTAGTGTAATACACAGTACATCCCACTTAACACTGACCGAAATTCCGAAATTCTGAATCGATTCGAACTGAATCGAACCAAATCGAACCGTTTCTAACCGAATTTTCCACAAATCTGAAAGAATCCGAATGAATCCAAAACGAATTGATTTAATTTCTTCCGAATTTGAATCGATCCGAACCGAAATTCGAATCGGTCCGAATCGATCCAAACCGAACCAAATTTTTCGAAGCTGCACGTGTCTAATAATATGTGAAGTCAACAAAATGAATTACTAAATAAAAACAAGAGCCATCGTCAATTTTAGTGATCACAATAACTACAGTATATCAGAACATTAATATAATTAGGGCTTTATGCTATTGTTAAAGAAAATGTTTAAATGAATTGCTCCACAAATAATCTGGTTCTACATATTCATAATTTAATTTGTTCTCTAGAAAGTCATATAATTTATTTACCATTTCTGTTCTTGTTTGTAACAGTTTTATAATGGCATCTGCTTTTTACTTGGCAAACATTGCAAAACAGTGGATCAGTATGTCATATTCTATTCTGTGCCAACTTTGTGTGATACGCCATGAAAGGGCACCCAGCAGATAATTGTATGTTTAATGGGATATACCCAATTATTCACAGCTGCCATTAGGCCAGTTGCAAGCCGTTATGATAGTCCCTCTATGGAACATTAAGCAATTACAGTGGCATCTGACACCACATTTACTAGTGACCGTGCCAAGTTAGAGGACAAATAAACGTCAAGTCAAGCAGATGGTTCACAGTATTTAACTGGAGATCATATTGGTACCTAATAAAAATGTAAATGTGATTCCCTGTGAAAGGCTTAACACAGAACTTATCTGCAAAATACTTTTTTTATTCTCAAACTATTTTTTTTTATCAGTTTTATAGACATTTGAAATGAGCAGAACAAATTGCACAATGTAAGTTGTGGGTATATTCCAGTTTGCACAGATTTTCAAACTGAGCTATTCTAATCTATAAGAAAATAATATGTTTTTTCAATTACTTTGGACCTCATTATCTTTTAATATTTAAAGCTAAATATATATATTACAATCCATTGGAAAACACTTCTTAAACCTGTTTTTGTATAATGTTCATGATGTTCCTTTTTTTCAAAATATTTTAGCTCATAAAAATCAATTTTGGCATTTTCCTATATTTGCTTTTAATAGAGTTTTAATGTGTTTTTTTTGTTTTTTTTTGTTTTTGGGGGGTCAATCTCATGCATTTTCACAGAGGTACATCCCAATCCCTTAAAAAAAACAAAAACCCTAATGATTATAACATGGTAAAACACCATTGATGTCTATGGGGATATATGTAGATAAATCATTTGATACAGGTTGTGTTTTGCAACATGCGAAAAATGAAACAAATTTGTTTCGAATTTCTGTACAACATTCTAACATTTATTTAATGTAAATAGTATTTCCAATACATTCTTTAAATGTAATATTTAATTTTATTTTTTTATAATAATTTGATTCCAATTATGCAATATTCAAATTCAAAAATTTTGAATCAATATATTTGTAATATTATTTCTAATGCTCTCTTTAAATATAATATTCAAATTAAGCAATATTCTTAATAGAAACATTCACATTTATATATTTGTATCTTTTAAGAATCTATTTACTGAATTCCCTAGCACAGGAACTATTGAACTTCAGAATAGTATTTGTTACATGTAATGTAACATTCGAAATTTCAAATGTGGATATTATATCTAATTATGAATATTTGAAAATAAAACTAACATTTGAAAATCGGAAATAACATTTGATTACCGAATTTTAATAGATTTTCATCCTTATCAACTTTCGGTTGTCCAAAACGAATGTCCACAGGACTATCCGTGCTACCAAGCAAATTGCGTTTTCAGCACATTCGCCCATCCCTAGTTGTGATCAACCTCACAATCACTTATTGTTTAATTAGTGTTTTGAAGCTGCAAAACATGATCACAAATAAAATATGGTTATTAGAATGGTCATTCAATAATACTATTAAGCATTTGTTTATTAGAAAACTTTTAAAGGGACATTAAACACTTTGAGATGGTAATGTAAAATGATAAATCATATTATTCATTTTGTTCCCTTTTCCTGTAAATCCACTCTGAAATTGTGAGCTTTTCAGTTTCTGTTATATTTCACACAGCCATTGGCTGTACACTCTAGTGCACTCTAGTAACCTATTTATAACTGTCCCTAATTGGCCACAGCAGAGAAGGTAACCTAGGTTACAACATGGCAGCTCCCATTATTTTATAGACACTCACACTTTACACGTATTTAGTGAACATTTAAACAGTTAATAAAACTTCTAAAAATACATTTCCATGTTATTCTCAAACGTTTAATCTTTTATTTGAATGCATCATTCTATCTAGCATCTATTTAGTGTTTAGAGTCCCTTTAAAGATAAAATAACACAAAATGATGAGACATGCAGACACTAACAATAATAAATGTTTTCTCTTTTCCCATTGGATGTTTATCTTTGCTTCCATGTTAATTTGTATAAATGTGTGTTACATAGCATTCTTTTTATTCTGCAGTAAGAAATTCAGATTTCTAGAGGGATTAGCACAGATGTACCTTGAGATGTCTCATATTTAATTTTATTGCTTTGTAGGAATTTGAATACAATATAAAGAACACTAAAAAGATGACAACAATTTTTTTCTAAAACATTAAAAGGAACAGTCTACTCCAGAATTTCTATTATTTATTAAGATAGATAATCCCTTTATTACCCACTCCCCAGTTTTGCATAACCAACATATATTAATACACTTTTTACCTTTGTTAGTACCTTGTATCTAAGCCTCTGCAGGCTGTCCCCTTATTTATTTCACTTCTTTTGGCAGACTTGCATCTTAACAAATCAGTGCTGACTCATAAACAATGATATCAATATTGCACACATGAACTAGCGCTGTCTAGCTGTAAAAAAACTGTCAAAATGCAGAAAGATAAGAGGCGGCCATCAAGGGCTTATAAATTACCATATGAGCCTATCTAGGTTTAGCTTTCAACAAAGAATACCAAAAGAAAAAAGCAAATTTGATGATAAAAAGTAAATTGAAACTTTGTTTAAAATTGCCCTATCTGAATCATGATAGTTTAATTTTCAGTAGACTGTCCCTTTAAATATACCCAAAATTAAGGATGAAAAGAATAATATATATATATATATATATATATATATATATATATATATATATATATATATATATATATATATATATATAGCTAATAAAAGGAAAACAAATAAATACAGGCTAGAAAAGAATTGCATCCCATTGAAACTGTGCCTGTTTGTGTTTAGCAAAGACACCCTTCACATTGAGAACCTACCTGACAGCAAGAGCAGTAATTTTACACCTAGTGTTATTATCAAAACTCATGGACTACATTCTCCTATCGTTGGTTTACCATAAATCTCTTAAAGGGACAGGAAAGTCAAACTTAAACTTACATAGACCATCAAACTTTTAAGTCACTTCTATCTCCAAATTTACTTTTCTCTTGGTATCCTTTATTGAAAAAGAATATATACACATACTTCACTACTGGGAGCTAGCTGGTAAATGGTGGCTACACACATTTGTCTCTTGTCATTGCCTCACCAGGTGTTTCAGCTAGTTTCTAGTAGTGCATTGGGGCTCTGGAGCTGACTTTAACTATGGGGTTGATCACAATCTTTTAGAAAAAAACTTATCATATGAATAACAATAGAGAAACATAATTAATGACTATGGAAAGTTTTATAAATAATTATTTGATAAGTATTTCTAAAGGACAGTGGTTAACCTCTATGGGCTATATTACAAATGGAGCACAATATTCCACTCACTAGCAGCACAGGTAAATATGTGTTGGTATTACAAGTGCAGCGCAATGCGAACGCAACCTCGCGTTCACGTTGCCTGAAAGCCAAGTGCTCATGAAAGAGCGATTCGATAGGCTTCAATGTGAGCCTCGTTCTAATGTCGATAGACATGGCAAACCACCTAGTGCAGTGCAGGGGGCAAATCGTGCAGCGTTGGGCAGCAATAAATACATATATATGTATATGGTTATATACCTATATATTTATGTTTTTATATGTGTATAAACAGTTAGCAAAGTTATCAGTGACTAAAGCTATGGGCGTATATATATGATGTATTCCTTTTATATTATGTGCAGTTGAGAGTCAGTGGAAACAAATCCTTCTCTTGTACCATCACAGTAATAAACCGATGCAAATGCAAAAAAGGATCTTACCGCCGCCGCCTCCTCCTCCTATCCTGGCCGGTCTTTAGGTAGGGGCCGAGTCTTGTGCTGGGGTTCCGCTCTGAAGATCCTAACTGGGATCCGACCTCCGTCTATATTTTCGGTGTTCTCCCCCTCCTCTCAGCTCTCCTTACCCTCCTCGGCCGCGTTTGGGGGCGCAGTCAGAACTCCACTGATTGACACATCCGATGACATGTACTCTCCTGAACAGCTGCTCCGTATGCCGGAACCCTATCCGGCTGCAGTATCAGTGCTGCTAGTAATCTCCAAGGCTCACCGTGCTCACTGGGGTCAAAGATAACCACAACAAAAGTAAAGGAGCACCAGCTGCGGGATATGCAGTTTAAAAAGTCAAACTTTATTTTTCACCTTAACATTAAAAATCCTTGTCAAGGCATAAACATGGATAGTGTACAAAGAATGGTCAGCAAGTAGCAACTGACATGTTTAGGCTCAGAAGCCGTACTCATAAGCTGTATATGTGTATATATATATATATATATATATATATATATATATATATATATATATAAAAAGGGGTTTACATGACAAGTAAGTCTAAAACATAGCGATGTCAGATGACAATTAGAAAAGCCAGTAAGAATATACCAACAAACATTACGTGGTCAACCATTTTAACATGTCAAAAAAATGGACAATACAACAGTAAGTTAATGTTCAGAGGATCGGCAGCAGGGTTACATCTCTTAATCCATGTATATAATTCTTCTTACAAGAGGGGGTTTAGTGCATGTCTATCTATATACATCATTCTTTGTTACAGATAGTAATCACTATCTCACCTTAACACCCATCATTATAGCAATTTTATTGGCAACGGTGCATACCTTGCAATACCATTTCACTGTCATGTGTTAGAGTCACCAATAAGGGTGGGGAACTCAATACTGGTCTAGGGGGTATCGTGGCGTTAGCGCAAATTATCTCTAATCCGCGTCATCGCCCATACCATAGACAATGGCTGGTGGTGTATCCCTCGTCCAATGGCGATAGGAACACCCCCAGTCAGTCCCCATCCACCACCATCCAGTGCCCCATCCCAAGAGTGAAACATTACAAGGATATATTATGTTAATGCACCAAAATCAGGCACAGAGTTCAGTCCCTTAGGATTTATGGTATCCAGCCTGTACATCCATTCCGCCTCCCTTTTGAGAAGCAACTTATTTCTGTCTCTACCTCATGACAGTATGTACACAGAGGGACCGGGTGGCTGACCCCAGGAGCGCGGATTCACATGCTGGATTGTTTTCTATATATACTATATATATATATATATATATATATATATATATATATATATATATATATGTCGGATCAGGTTCGCAAGACCAGTGTTAAATAGTCCTCAATGGGTATTTTTGTAGATAAATTATTTGATAAGTTGTTCTAAAGGATTATGATCAACCACTGTGTTTAACCCCTGCAAGGAATTAAACACATAGGGCCAGATTATGAGTGCACCCATAATGGTGCAAATTTGACCATTTACGGGCGCATGTTAAATAACTAGCCATTAAAAGTGACCGCAAGCTCGCAGTTTCACTTTGCTCTAGAAATCATTAACTAGGGATCAAATCTCTGGTTAGGGAAAAAAGGTTCCCCAATTGCCCCAAAATAAAGAGGACAGTAGAGTAACATTGAATAAACATATGAGCATCTTTAGTTTTAAACAAAAAAACTGCATGAAGCAGTTATAAGGGTTAAAGTGAGGGGATGTGGGGGTGTTAGAAAAAAACGGCACTGAAAGTGCCTTTACATGGATGTCAATGGGGGACTGTGTTTTCACTATAAATATATATGTATATGCTTATATATATACTATATACACTATAAGCTTCAACAAAGTCAGAGGCAAACCAGGTTTTCTTCAAAGCAATTAGTCATTTTTAATTTTTTAATAAAAAATGGACAATACAACAGTAAGTTAATGCTCAGAGGATCGGCAGCAGGGTTACATCTCTTAATCCACGTATATAATTCTTCTTACAAGAGGGGGTTTAGTGCATGTCTATCTATATACATCATTCTTTGTTACAGATAGTAATCACTATCTCACCTTAACACCCATCATTATAGCAATTTTATTGGCAACGGTGCATACCTTGCAATACCATTTCACTGTCATGTTTTAGAGTCACCTATAAGCATGTGTTAGAGTCACCTATAAGCACTGCACACACTTTGCGTCATATAAGAAATATATGGAACGAGGTACTTTGTAAATTGTGCTCTAACATACTATGTAGAACTAGGTTTATTAATGGTGAGTTGTTTTAATACACAGGGCCACTGGAGACACTAGTGATCCCCTTTTTTGTTCACAATTATTGTACGTATAAAGATTATTATAACCCGGAAGTGGATGTTGTAAACTTCCAGCGTCACATTAACCCAAACCGGAAATGATGTCAATTTGGCGCCTTTTTTGACGGGAAGAAGGAGGTACCTGTTTGTGTTTCACTCTATTTAAGCATGGTTTGTGTGTGTTATTTGTGTTCTGAAGAAGGGGAGTTTTGTTCCCCGAAACGTCAATAAATTAAAAATGACTAATTGCTTTGAAGAAAACCTGGTTTGCCTCTGACTTTGTTGAAGCTTATAGTATATATAGTATATATATATATAAGCATATACATATATATTTATAGTGAAAACACAGTCCCCCATTGACATCCATGTAAAGGCACTTTCAGTGCCGTTTTTTTCTAACACCCCCACATCCCCTCACTTTAACCCTTATAACTGCTTCATGCAGTTTTTTTGTTTAAAACTAAAGATGCTCATATGTTTATTCAATGTTACTCTACTGTCCTCTTTATTTTGGGGCAATTGGGGCACCTTTTTTCCCTAACCAGAGATTTGATCCCTAGTTAATGATTTCTAGAGCAAAGTGAAACTGCGAGCTTGTGGTCACTTTTAATGGCTAGTTATTTAACATGCGCCCGTAAATGGTCAAATTTGCACCATTATGGGTGCACTCATAATCTGGCCCTATGTGTTTAATTCCTTGCAGGGGTTAAACACAGAGGTTGATCATAATCCTTTAGAACAACTTATCAAATAATTTATCTACAAAAATACCCATTGAGGCCTATTTAACACTGGTCTTGCGAACCTGATCCGACAGTGCGGGTCAGGTCCGCAAGACCTCGCTGAATGCGGAGAGCAATACGCTCTCCGTATTCAGCATTGCACCAGCAACTCACAAGAGCTGCTGGTGCAACGCCGCCCCCTGCAGACTCGCGGCCAATGGGCCGCCAGCAGGGAGGTGTCAATCAACCAGATTGTACTCGATCGGGTTGAATTGTGGCAATTCCTGTCCGCCTGCTTAGAGCAGACGGACAGGGTTATGGAGCAGCGATCTTTAGACCGCTGCCTCATAACTGCTGTTTCTGGCGAGTCTGAAGACTCGCCAGAAACACAGGCCCACAAGCTCCATACAGAGCTTGATACATGGGCCCCATAGTCTTTAATGGTGTTTTTCTGTTGATAATCATAAGATATGTTTTTTCTAAATTATTATGATTAACCCCATAGTTATATACAAACAACAATGCAATATTAAAATGCTAGAACATATAAGAGCATTTTTTTGGAAGTTTTATATAACTTTAATTTGATTTGGAATATTCTTTAAATTTTCTTTTCATACTGAGTATTTGCATGTGCACACTAAGCATCTAATGTGCATACCGAGCATTTAATGAGCATACTGAGCTTCTAATGAGCATACCAGGAATCTAATGTGCATATTATGCATCTAATGTGCATACTGGGCATCTCATTTGCATACTGAGCATTTAATATGCATACTGGGCTTCTCATTTGCATACCAACTATCTATTGAGCAGCCATACCTGGCTTCTAATATGCATACCAGGCATCTAATTTGCATGCAAAGCTTTTGATGTGCATACGGGGCATCACATGTGCAAACCAGGCATCTAATATGCATACCGAGCATCTAATGTGCATACAGAGCATCTGATGTGCACAATAAAAACCTTTAAACTTCAACTAAGAATTTTAAGAAAAAACAAATTAGAATCTAACCATCTGCATTTAACCTATATAACATTTATGCAATATAATATCAGTAGAAAAATAAATCAGAAAGGTAAAGTGGTGGATATAGTCATATTTGAGCTATAATGCACATTACAATGTATAAAACATAGCTACATGACAATTAATCTGTAGTGCAATTAACTATAGACAAGAAGACACTTGAAAAGTCCCATACCAGAACATAACAAAGAACATTTTAGAAGTTTGTTACAAAAGTTGCTGCGGTTGTAATTGTGTTATCCATGTAACAAACCGCAAACTGCTTTTCTGTCCGAGCACTCATCTTCTCTGTGTCATTTAGAGTGCTGTTGTTTCAGAATAAACAGGCTGGAATCAGTGGCTGAAAGGCCCAGCTCACCACAAGTCCTTACTAGAGCACTGGACGTTAACACAGTGCTCAAACAAAAGCCAGGGGTAATAGAGCAATGAGACTAAACTAAGTAGCTGAACTCTCTCAAGTACTTTAATCAGCTCCTACAAAACAAACAATTAAAGTGAAGGTAAAGTTTGCTATTTCTCTTTATCTATTTTTACTTGTCCCCCTAAATGAATGGTACTTTCAGTCATCAGTTTTTTTAATTAGAAGTATAAAGTGAGTTTTCGCCGTTTATACTTAACTTTTTTCTAGCCGTAAATTCAACCCAGTGTTTTCTTCTTCTTTATTCTTGCAGGTCACGTTTTTTTTATCAACCAATTGTAAATCTGGCCGTTAGGCGGCCGTCAATTTACGTCATCCGGCTCCTGGATGATCTGCGCATGCGTTTAGAATTTGTTAGTCTTGTTAGACAAGCGCGATCCAGTTTTGCGCATGCTTATTCGAAATGTATGTAGGATATCTATAGCTGAGACGAATGACGCCTGCGCTTTGTGAAAAAAGGAGGATTACCGCATGCGTATTGCTAACAGTAGACAACTATGCGCATGCGCAGTTCATTGTATCCTCATGAACGCGCTTTAGAGACGGATATAGAGCGGATTGGGCTGCTCTATATGTCATTCAGGCAGAAATAAGGAAATTACTGATGGGAGGAGTCAGGAGCGGCACAGTAGGGAAATATAAAACATGATTACTTTCTAAATATATAATTGTTTGGGGAAAAGAAGTTAGCGATAATATTGTTTAAACTGGGAATAATTAATTTGTGTATAGAGATAGGTAAAACTTTACCTTCACTTTAAGTACTAGAAAGTAACTGTAAATTTATAAATTCAAATATCAAAGAAAAACATGGCTTTTTAAAAATGTAGTCTCACTTATTAGACGAATATAAACTCGCATAATTTACTTAAATGTAGATCTTCTGATAGCAGAGGAATCCAGGGTAAAAGTAATATAGGTCAGACAGTCCGGGTCAATGTCTCACAGGAAAAGCAGCACAAAATCATTAAACAAATGCAGAATCCACAAACAAGCTAAAGTCATTAACCAAGTAATTCAAAACAAAGGGTTAAACAGACATGTAGTCAGGGGAAGCAGAAGCCTAACCAGTATATCCAAATAGTAATTGCCAGAGTAAGAGGAATTAACTTAAAACACAAGCAACCACATGTTAAAAACAGAGAGCTCATAAAGGACCTAATTGACAGTATGCCTTAGTGCAGCAGGAACAGAAATCAACCCCCTAGCCAAGTGTCTATTATGACACTTTGTTCACGTGCACAATTTCAGGTATTGGGTACTTAAAGGACCAGTCAATAGTGATGTCGCGAATAGTTCGCCGGCGAATAGTTCCCGGCGAACATAGCATATTTGCGTTCGCCGCAGCGGGCGAACATATGTGATGTTCAATCCGCCCCCTATTCGTCATCATTGAGTAATACTTTTACCCTCTACCTCACAGTCAGAAGACACATTCCAGCCAATCAGCAGCAGACACTCCCTCCCAGACCCTCCTACCTCCTGGACAGCATCCATTTTAGATTCATTTGGAAGCTGCATTCTTAGGCCTAGATTTAGAGTTCGGCGGTAAAAGGGCTGTTAACGCTCCGCGGGTTTTTTTCTGGCCGCACCATAAATTTAACTCTGGTATCGAGAGTTCAAACAAATGCTGCGTTAGGCTCCAAAAAAGGAGCGTAGAGCATATTTACCGCAAATGCAACTCTCGATACCAGAGTTGCTTACGGACGCGGCCGGCCTCAAAAACGTGCTCGTGCACGATTCTCCCATAGGAAACAATGGGGCTGTTTGAGCTGAAAAAAAACCTAACACCTGCAAAAAAGCAGCGTTCAGCTCCTAACGCAGCCCCATTGTTTCCTATGGGGAAACACTTCCTACGTCTGCACCTAACACTCTAACATGTACCCCGAGTCTAAACACCCCTAACCTTACACTTATTAACCCCTAATCTGCCGCCCCCGTTATCGCTGACCCCTGCATTACACTTTTAACCCCTAATCTGCCGCTCCGTAAACCGCCGCCACCTACGTTATCCCTATGTACCCCTAATCTGCTGCCCTAACATCGCCGACCCCTATGTTATATTTATTAACCCCTAATCTGCCCCCCACAACGTCGCCGACACCTACCTACACTTATTAACCCCTAATCTGCCGAGCGGACCTGAGCGCTACTATAATAAATGTATTAACCCCTAATCCGCCTCACTAACCCTATCATAAATAGTATTAACCCCTAATCTGCCCTCCCTAACATCGCCGACACCTACCTTCAATTATTAACCCCTAATCTGCCGACCGGAGCTCACCGCTATTCTAATAAATGTATTAACCCCTAAAGCTAAGTCTAACACTAACACTAACACCCCCCTAAGTTAAATATAATTTTTATCTAACGAAATAAATTAACTCTTATTAAATAAATGATTCCTATTTAAAGCTAAATACTTACCTGTAAAATAAATCCTAATATAGCTACAATATAAATTACATTTATATTATAGCTATTTTAGGATTAATATTTATTTTACAGGCAACTTTGTAATTATTTTAACCAGGTACAATAGCTATTAAATAGTTAAGAACTATTTAATAGTTACCTAGTTAAAATAATTACAAATTTACCTGTAAAATAAATCCTAACCTAAGATATAATTAAACCTAACACTACCCTATCAATAAAATAATTAAATAAACTACCTACAATTACCTACAATTAACCTAACACTACACTATCAATAAATTAATTAAACACAATTGCTACAAATAAATACAATTAAATAAACTATCTAAAGTACAAAAAATAAAAAAGAACTAAGTTACAGAAAATAAAAAAATATTTACAAACATAAGAAAAATATTACAACAATTTTAAACTAATTACACCTACTCTAAGCCCCCTAATAAAATAACAAAGACCCCCAAAATAAAAAATTCCCTACCCTATTCTAAAATACAAAAATTACAAGCTCTTTTACCTTACCAGCCCTGAACAGGGCCCTTTGCGGGGCATGCCCCAAGAATTTCAGCTCTTTTGCCTGTAAAAAAAAACATACAATACCCCCCCCCCCAACATTACAACCCACCACCCACATACCCCTAATCTAACCCAAACCCCCTTAAATAAACCTAACACTAATCCCCTGAAGATCTTCCTACCTTGTCTTCACCATCCAGGTATCACCGATCCGTCCTGGCTCCAAGATCTTCATCCAACCCAAGCGGGGGTTGGCGATCCATAATCCGGTGCTCCAAAGTCTTCCTCCTATCCGGCAAGAAGAGGACATCCGGACCGGCAAACATCTTCTCCAAGCGGCATCTTCTATGTTCTTCCATCCGATGACGACCGGCTCCATCTTGAAGACCTCCAGCGCGGATCCATCCTCTTCTTCCGACGACTAGACGACGAATGACGGTTCCTTTAAGGGACGTCATCCAAGATGGCGTCCCTCGAATTCCTATTGGCTGATAGGATTCTATCAGCCAATCGGAATTAAGGTAGGAATTTTCTGATTGGCTGATGGAATCAGCCAATCAGAATCAAGTTCAATCCGATTGGCCAATCAGAAAATTCCTACCTTAATTCCGATTGGCTGATAGAATCCTATCAGCCAATCGGAATTCGAGGGACGCCATCTTGGATGACGTCCCTTAAAGGAACCGTCATTCGTCGTCTAGTCGTCGGAAGAAGAGGATGGATCCGCGCTGGAGGTCTTCAAGATGGAGCCGGTCGTCATCGGATGGAAGAACATAGAAGATGCCGCTTGGAGAAGATGTTTGCCGGTCCGGATGTCCTCTTCTTGCCGGATAGGAGGAAGACTTTGGAGCACCGGATTATGGATCGCCAACCCCCGCTTGGGTTGGATGAAGATCTTGGAGCCAGGACGGATCGGTGATACCTGGATGGTGAAGACAAGGTAGGAAGATCTTCAGGGGCTTAGTGTTAGGTTTATTTAAGGGGGGTTTGGGTTAGATTAGGGGTATGTGGGTGGTGGGTTGTAATGTTGGGGGGGGTATTGTATGGTTTTTTTTACAGGCAAAAGAGCTGAAATTCTTGGGGCATGCCCCGCAAAGGGCCCTGTTCAGGGCTGGTAAGGTAAAAGAGCTTGTAATTTTTGTATTTTAGAATAGGGTAGGGAATTTTTTATTTTGGGGGTCTTTGTTATTTTATTAGGGGGCTTAGAGTAGGTGTAATTAGTTTAAAATTGTTGTAATATTTTTCTTATGTTTGTAAATATTTTTTTATTTTCTGTAACTTAGTTCTTTTTTATTTTTTGTACTTTAGATAGTTTATTTAATTGTATTTATTTGTAGCAATTGTGTTTAATTAATTTATTGATAGTGTAGTGTTAGGTTAATTGTAGGTAATTGTAGGTAGTTTATTTAATTATTTTATTGATAGGGTAGTGTTAGGTTTAATTATATCTTAGGTTAGGATTTATTTTACAGGTAAATTTGTAATTATTTTAACTAGGTAACTATTAAATAGTTCTTAACTATTTAATAGCTATTGTACCTGGTTAAAATAATTACAAAGTTGCCTGTAAAATAAATATTAATCCTAAAATAGCTATAATATAATTATAATTTATATTGTAGCTATATTAGGATTTATTTTACAGGTAAGTATTTAGCTTTAAATAGGAATCATTTATTTAATAAGAGTTAATTTATTTCGTTAGATAAAAATTATATTTAACTTAGGGGGGTGTTAGTGTTAGTGTTAGACTTAGCTTTAGGGGTTAATACATTTATTAGAATAGCGGTGAGCTCCGGTCGGCAGATTAGGGGTTAATAATTGAAGGTAGGTGTCGGCGATGTTAGGGAGGGCAGATTAGGGGTTAATACTATTTATGATAGGGTTAGTGAGGCGGATTAGGGGTTAATAACTTTATTATAGTAGCGCTCAGGTCCGCTCGGCAGATTAGGGGTTAATAAGTGTAGGTAGGTGTCGGCGACGTTGTGGGGGGCAGATTAGGGGTTAATAAATATAACATAGGGGTCGGCGATGTTAGGGGCAGCAGATTAGGGGTACATAGGGATAACGTAGGTGGCGGCGATTTGCGGTCGGAAGATTAGGGGTTAATTATTTTAAGTAGCTTGTGGCGACGTTGTGGGGGGCAAGTTAGGGGTTAATAAATATAATATAGGGGTCGGCGGGGTTAGGGGCAGCAGATTAGGGGTACATAAGTATAACGTAGGTGGCGGTCGGCAGATTAGGGGTTAAAAATTTTAATCGAGTGGCGGCGGTGTGGGGGGACCTCGGTTTAGGGGTACATAGGTAGTTTATGGGTGTTAGTGTACTTTAGGGTACAGTAGTTAAGAGCTTTATAAACCGGCGTTAGCCAGAAAGCTCTTAACTCCTGCTTTTTTCAGGCGGCTGGAATCTTGTCGTTAGAGCTCTAACGCTCACTGCAGAAACGACTCTAAATACCAGCGTTAGAAAGATCCCATTGAAAATATAGGCTACGCAAATGGCGTAGGGGGATCTGCGGTATGGAAAAGTCGCGGCTGAAAAGTGAGCGTTAGACCCTTTAATCACTGACTCCAAATACCAGCGGGCGCCCAAAACCAGCGTTAGGAGCCTCTAACGCTGGTTTTGACGGCTACCGCCGAACTCTAAATCTAGGCCTTAGTGAGGGACAGTGTAGCTGCTGCTGATTTAATAGGGAAATTGATAGCTAGGCTAGTGTATTCAGTGTCCACTACAGTCCTGAAGGACTCATCTCATCTCTGCTGTAAGGACAGCACCCCAAAAAGCCCTTTTTAGGGCTAGAACATCAGTCTGTTTTTTTTTTCCCTGTGTAATCTAATTGCAGTTGCCTGCCTGCCAAGCCACTTGCCCAGTGCCACCACTCATATCTGTAGTAGTCAACGTTTTTGACTGTGAAACATCAGTCTGCTAGTGTAATCTAATTGCAGTTGCCTGCCTGCCAGCGTGTGTGCCAGGCCCACTTGCCCAGTGCCACCACTCATATCTGGTGTAACAGTAGTGTAAATTTAAAAAAATAAAACTTTTTTGACTGTGAAACATCAGTCTGCTAGTATAATCTAATTGCAGTTGCCTGCCTGCCAGTGTGTGTGCCAGGCTCACTTGCCCAGTGCCAGCACTCATATCTGGTGTAACAGTAGTGTAAATTTAAAAAAAAAACTTTTTTGACTGTGAAACATCAGTCTGCTAGTGTAATCTAATTGCAGTTGCCTGCCTGCCTGCCAGCTTGTGTGCCAGTGCCACCACTGATATCTGGTGTAACAGTAGTGTAAAAAATTAAAAAAAAAAAACTTTTTTGACTGTGAAACATCAGTCTGCTAGTGTAATCTAATTGCAGTTGCCTGCCAGCGTGTGTGCCAGGCCCACTTGCCCAGTGCTACCACTCATATCTGGTGTAACAGTAGTGTAAATTTAAAAAAAACAACTATTTTGACTGTGAAACATCAGTCTGCTAGTGTAATCTAATTGCAGTTGCCTGCCTGCCAGCATGTGTGACAGGCCCACTTGCCCAGTGCCACCACTCATATCTGGTGTAACAGTAGTGTAAATTAAAAAAAAAACTTTTTTGACTGTGAAACATCAGTCTGCTAGTGTAATCTAATTGCAGTTGCCTGCCTGCCAGGATGTGTTCCAGGCTCACAGCGTATACTGTGCCCACTTGCCTAGTGCCACCAAACATATCTGGTGTAACAGTAGTGTTAATTTAAAAAAAAAAAAAAACTTTTTTGACTGTGAAACATCAGTCTGCTAGTGTAATCTAATTGCAGTTGCCTGCCTGCCAGCGTATGTGCCAGGCTCACAGCGTATATTGTGCCCACTTGCCCAGTGCCACCACTCATATCTGGTGTAACAGTAGTGTAAATTTTAAAAAAAAAATTTTTGACTGTGAAACATCAGTCTGCTAGTGTAATCTAATTGCAGTTGCCTGCCTGCCAGCGTGTGTGCCAGGCTCACAGCATATACTGTGCCCACTTGCCCAGTGCCACCACTCATATCTGGTGTAACAGTAGTGTAAATTAAAAAAAAAACTTTTTTGACTGTGAAACATCAGTTTGCTAGTGTAATCTAATTGCAGTTGCCTGCCTGCCAGCGTGTGTGTCAGGCTCACTTGCCCAGTGCCACCACTCATATCTGGTGTAACAATAATGTAAATTTAAAAAAAAAAAAACTTTTTTGACTGTGAAACATCAGTCTGCTAGTGTAATCTAATTGCAGTTGCCTGCCTGCCAGCATGTGTGCCAGGCTCACAGCGTATACTGTGCCCACTTGCCCAGTGCCACCACTCATTTTTGGTGTAACAGTAGTGTAAATTTAAAAAAAAAAACTTTTTTGACTGTGAAACATCAGTTTGCTAGTGTAATCTAATTGCAGTTGCCTGCCTGCCAGCGTGTGTGTCAGGCTCACTTGCCCAGTGCCACCACTCATATCTGGTGTAACAATAATGTAAATTTAAAAAAAAAAAAACTTTTTTGACTGTGAAACATCAGTCTGCTAGTGTAATCTAATTGCAGTTGCCTGCCTGCCAGCATGTGTGCCAGGCTCACAGCGTATACTGTGCCCACTTGCCCAGTGCCACCACTCATTTTTGGTGTAACAGTAGTGTAAATTTAAAAAAAAAAACTTTTTTGACTGTGAAACATCAGTCTGCTTGTGTAATCTAATTGCAGTTGCCTGCCTGCCAGAGTGTGTGCCAGGCTCACAGCGTATACTGTGCCCACTTGCCCAGTGCCACCACTCATATCTTGTTTAATAGTAGTGTAAGTGTACATTTAAAAAAATAAAAACATTTTGAACTGTGAAACATCAGTCTGCTTTTTTGTGTCAGGCTCACAGCGTATACTGTGCCCACTTGCTCAGTGCCACCACTCATATCTTGTTTAATAGTAGTGTAAGTGTACATTTAAAAAAATAAAAACTTTTTGGACTGTGAAACATCAGTCTGCTTTTTTGTGTCAGGCTCACAGCGTATACTGTGCCCACTTGCCCAGTGCCAACTCTCATATCTTGTTTAATAGTAGTGTAAGTGTACATTTAAAAAAAACTTTTTTGACTGTGAAACATCAGTCTGCTAGTGTAATCTAATTGCAGTTGCCTGCCAGCGTGTATGCCAGGGCCACTTGCCCAGTGCTACCACTCATATCTGGTGTAACAGTAGTGTAAATTTAAAAAAAAAAACTATTTTGACTGTGAAACATCAGTCTGCTAGTGTAATCTAATTGCAGTTGCCTGCCTGCCAGCATGTGTGACAGGCCCACTTGCCCAGTGCCACCACTCATATCTGGTGTAACAGTAGTGTAAATTAAAAAAAAAACTTTTTTGACTGTGAAACATCAGTCTGCTAGTGTAATCTAATTGCAGTTGCCTGCCTGCCAGCATGTGTGCCAGGCTCACAGCGTATACTGTGCCCACTTGCCCAGTGCCACCACTCATATCTGGTGTAACAGTAGTGTTAATTTAAAAAAAAAAACTTTTTTGACTGTGAAACATCAGTCTGCTAGTGTAATCTAATTGCAGTTGCCTGCCTGCCAGCGTATGTGCCAGGCTCACAGCGTATATTGTGCCCACTTGCCCAGTGCCACCACTCATATCTGGTGTAACAGTAGTGTAAATTAAAAAAAAAATTTTTTGACTGTGAAACATCAGTCTGCTAGTGTAATCTAATTGCAGTTGCCTGCCTGCCAGCGTGTGTGCCAGGCTCACAGCATATACTGTGCCCACTTGCCCAGTGCCACCACTCATATCTGGTGTAACAGTAGTGTAAATTTAAAAAAAAACTTTTTTGACTGTGAAACATCAGTCTGCTAGTGTAATCTAATTGCAGTTGCCTGCCTGCCAGCGTGTGTGTCAGGCTCACTTGCCCAGTGCCACCACTCATATCTGGTGTAACAATAATGTAAATTTAAAAAAAAAAAACTTTTTTGACTGTGAAACATCAGTCTGCTAGTGTAATCTAATTGCAGTTGCCTGCCTGCCAGCGTGTGTGCCAGGCTCACAGCGTATACTGTGCCCACTTGCCCAGTGCCACCACTCATTTTTGGTGTAACAGTAGTGTAAATTTAAAAAAAAAAACCTTTTTTGACTGTCAAACATCAGTCTGCTTGTGTAATCTAATTGCCGTTGCCTGCCTGCCAGAGTGTGTGCCAGGCTCACAGCGTATACTGTGCCCACTTGCCCAGTGCCACCACTCATATCTTGTTTAATAGTAGTGTAAGTGTACATTTAAAAAAATAAAAACATTTTGAACTGTGAAACATCAGTCTGCTTTTTTGTGTCAGGCTCACAGCGTATACTGTGCCCACTTGCCCAGTGCCACCACTCATATCTTGTTTAATAGTAGTGTAAGTGTACATTTAAAAAAATAAAAACTTTTTGGACTGTGAAACATCAGTCTGCTTTTTTGTGTCAGGCTCACAGCGTATACTGTGCCCACTTGCCCAGTGCCACCACTCATATCTTGTTTAATAGTAGTGTAAGTGTACATTTAAAAAAATAAAAACTTTTTGGACTGTGAAACATCAGTCTGCTTATTTGTGTCAGGCTCACAGCGTATACTGTGCCCACTTGTCCAGTGCCACCACTCATATCTTGTTTAATAGTAGTGTAAGTGTACATTTGAAAAAAAAAAAAGTTTTTGGACTGTGAAACATCAGTCTGCTTTTTTGTGTCAGGCTCACAGCGTATGCTGTGCCCACTTGCCCAGTGCCACCACTCATATCTTGTTTAATAGTAGTGTAAGGGTACATTTAAAAAAAAAAAGTCTTTGGACTGTGAAACATCAGTCTGCTTTTTTGTGTCAGGCTCACAGCGTATATTGTGCCCACTTGCCCAGTGCCACCACTCATATCTTGTTTAATAGTAGTGTAAGTGTACATTTAAAAAAATAAAAACTTTTTGGACTGTGAAACATCAGTCTGCTTTTTTGTGTCAGGCTCACAGCGTATACTGTGCCCACTTGCCCAGTGCCAACTCTCATATCTTGTTTAATAGTAGTGTAAGTGTACATTTAAAATAAAAAATAAAAATTTGGACTGTGAAACATCAGTCTGCTTTTTTGTGTCAGGATCACAGCGTACACTGTGCCCACTTGCCCAGTGCCACCACTCATATCTTGTTTAATAGTAGTGTAAGTGTACATTTAAAAAAATAAAAACTTTTTGGACTGTGAAACATCAGTCTGCTTTTTTGTGTCAGGCTCACAGCATATACTGTGCCCACTTGCCCAGTGCCACCACTCATATCTTGTTTAATAGTAGTGTAAGTGTACATTTAAAAAAATAAAAACTTTTTGGACTGTGAAACATCAGTCTGCTTTTTTGTGTCAGGCTCACAGCGTATACTGTGCCCACTTGCCCAGTGCCACCACTCATATCTTGTTTAATAGTAGTGTAAGTGTACATTTAAAAAAATAAAAACTTTTTGGACTGTGAAACATCAGTCTGCTTTTTTGTGTCAGGCTCACAGCTAATACTGTGCCCACTTGCCCAGTGCCACCACTCATATCTTGTTTAATAGTAGCGTAAGTGTACATTTAAAAAAATAAAAACTTTTTGGACTGTGAAACATCAGTCTGCTTTTTTGTGTCAGGCTCACAGTGTATACTGTGCCCACTTGCCCTGTGGCACCACTCATATCTTGTTTAATAGTAGTGTAAGTGTACATTTAAAAAAAAATGACAGGCAGAGGCAGGCCACCCTGCAGGTGCCATCGTGGTCATGGTGCTGTGATTCCCTTTGGCCCTAGAATAATGCCCAGTGTTCAGAGGCCACGTACCATGAACTCGAAAAGTTCTGAGGACATAGTTGACTTTTTAACACAGGACACCCAATCTTCTATAGCTTCCGCTCGGAACCTTGACGCACCATCCTCCTCCAGCTTATCTTCGGGCAGCACCTCTCAAGTTACCACTCGCCCGCCTGCCGCCACTACCAACACTAGCACCACAGCCGCTTCACTTGATCTGTCAGAGGAGTTATTTACACATCAGTTGGAAGAAATGAGTGATGCGCAACCATTATTGCCAGAGGATGTAGATAACAGGGATATGTCTCAGTCAGGCAGCATTACACACATGGACGTAAGGTGTGATGATGATGATGTTGTACCCGCTGCGGGAGTTTGGTCTGTCACTGTGAAGCGGGCGGAACCCTTACACTACCTGATCGATACAACATCATACCTGATGTTTTAAAGCACGTTATTCCAAACAATTTAGGAATGTTAGGTGATTTATGCCCTTTATGGATTAAAACCAGACTCTGCATCAACTATGTAATTTTCTGTGGGAGTTTTGCCATGGATCCCCCTCCAGCACGCCACAGTCCAGGTGTTAGTACCCTTGAATCAACTTTCCCATCACTATTGTGGCCAGAAAGAGTCCCTGTGGGTTTTAAAATTCGCCTGCCCATTGAAGTCTATGGGGGTTCGCCCGGTTCCCCGGTTCACAAACTTTTGCGGGAGTTCGCGTTTGCAGTTAGCGAACCCAAATTTTTAGGTTGGCGACATCACTACCAGTCAACACAGTAGATTTGCATAATCAACAAATGCAAGATAACAAGACAATGCAATAGCACTTAGTCTGAACTTCAAATGAGTAGTAGATTTTTTTTCTGATAATTTTACAAGTTGTGTCTTTTTCCACTCCCACTGTACCATATGACAGCCATCAGCCAATCACAAATGCATACATGTACCATCAGACAGCAATCAGCCATTCACAAATGCATACACGCTTATTCTTTCACATGCTCAGTAAGAGCTAGTGATTCAAAAAGTTTAAATATAAAAAGACTGTGCACATTTTGTTAATGGAAGTAAATTGGGAAGTTCTTTAAAATTGCATGCTCTATCTGAATAATGAAAGTTTAATTTTGATTGAGTGTCCCTTTAAAGCAATCATAGATGTTTACAGTAGGAACACCTACTAATAAGAACACTTGAAAATACTGAATACAAGAATAGTGATAAAAAATCAATGCCCCTTGTCAATAACCTCTTCATTTTTTACCAACAGATTCAAAATTTTAACTGATAAAAATTCCCTGTGAATAGAAACGTATTGCTTCTTTACAGCTGAAGCCAATAAAACAGAAACCTAAATACAATGAAGTTTCCATTAACACATTTATACTAAGTACATTTATTATGATATATGTGTGGATGAGTTCTATTAGCATACATTACAGCAGCTTCATACATAAGTTAGCAGCAGTTGTAACTGGAAATGATTATATAAACCTGAGATTAAGAATGATCCTTATGCTAATATGGACTTGTACCTTACCTGCTTATCCAAGAACATAAATTCATCTTTAAATAAAGTTGATACTATCGCCATTTAGTTTAGAAAGATCAGTCGTATAAAAAAATCTTCAACCTGTGCCTGATCCTAGGGCACAATATATCTCCTTGGTCTTTGCAGACACTTATTTAAAGGGATTTCCATGCTAAATGATACATGTAACTGCCGATAAATAAATTGCTTCAATTAAAAGAAGTTGACTTGAATGTTTGCTTAATTATATGTGTGTGTGTGTATTTGTGGTGTCTGTAGTAAAGGTTGAGGTTGTAATGCAATATATATTGTAATATAAAATATTTAATTTTCTGTAGTGAAACTACTTTGCCCTTTTGCTATTTATTTTGTCTCCTTTTCCAGTAATGTATTTCTGAAAATGGTGGACTTTCCAATTCCTTTTAAAAGTGGATGTGCAGACACTGATATATTCCACACTGTCATTGGTTGAATACTCTTATGACCCATTTTATAACAGTCCCTAATTGGCCTCAGCAGAAAAGGAGACCTAGGTTATAACATGGCAGATCGCATTGCTTTATGGACACTAAAACGTTACACTTATTTTTTTTAAATATTTAAACAACTACAATTAAATCTGCATAGTATTCTCAAGCTAATATTTAATTTTACTTTATTCTATTAAACATTTATTTGGCATTTACTCTAGTATTTATTGCCCCTTGTATAAAGAAAACCATTGTAATTTAGATCAGTCTACCACACATAGGGCTAAATTACAAGTGGTGCGCAATCGTTAGCACCAGCACGGAAAAACAATATCTCGACCGACTTTACTTGCACGCATATTACAAGTTTAAAGTAAATGCATTTGCTCAAGCACAATCGAATTAAACATGCGTCCTATAAGGGCAACTGAAGACCTTATGTAAAAGAGTTAGAGTTAAAAAAAAATGTGCACGAAACACAACATAAACACATTAAAATAAACTATTACACTCATCTAAATACTATGGGCCCTATGTACTAAGCATTGCGTCAAAATTGACGTGCGGATCAAAATTCATATGTTCAAAGCCGCGGTCGAGCCTAAAATATGGGGGGGGGGTTTCAGTTGTAAGCGAAGTTTTCCGCTACTGCTCGATACAAGTCCTTTTTTTAACCAAATAAACCATTGATTGTCATAAAATTTGCTATTAACAAAAATGATCAAAATTATAATTTATCCATTCACTCTAACTTTCATGTACTTTGCTTCATCACCATTTAGGTAGCGTACATAATAGAAATCAATAGGGGGTATGAGACTGATGCCAGGCTGAGTATTATAAATAAGCGGCAGGACAATTCAACCTCAATCAGTTTTTGCCATTAGTGAATGAAGATGGAGAAACTATTTCAGTTGTTTCTTCCGTTTTCTTCAACTAAGAGGAAGAAGGGCTATCCACGCACTTGTGGAATATAATGAATGTAGAAGAAGGAGAGTGCCAAGAGTTTTATGATCGTGAGGTTGTCCAGAGATTCTGGCAGGACAGTGAAGTTATTATCAACCTTTATAATGAAATCTCATATTACCTTGAATCAATGATGGACCTATCACAAGCCATACCTGGACTTTTAAATTTTTTGGCCGATTTACACTTTTTTGCAACGGGTTCCTTCTAGTCTGTGTCGAGTGTCATAATTGGCATAAGCCAGTCTGCATTTTCTCGGCACTTGACCAAAGCTTTAAACGCATTGATGGTGGTCTTTCAACGTTATGTGTGCCTAGTAACTTTGTACTTTCACGCCAAGCAAAGCTTCAAAATTATCAATAGTCTGATTATTTTCAAGACAGATAAGATGCAATATTTTATGGTATGATTTTTAGTACATTCATGTAAAAAAGTTGATTCCGCTATGTGAGATGCGATAATTTTGACACCTTAGTATATAACAAGGTGTGAATGGAAAGGGATATATATATATATAAATAAAAAAACTATGCAATTGAGAGTATGAGCCTATCATTGCAAATATGATAACAGTGTTAAAAAACCTAGTTCGACCGCACATAGAAAATGAATGATATGCACAATGTGATATGTGTACACCAGAACAACTTAGAAATGCTAAGCATAGCTTAAACATTCTGTCAAACATATTACTAAATGGTTAACAAGTACGGCTCAATTATCAAAAAGCAAAAAAATTAAAAAAAGCAACAAAGTTAACAAGGACCTGTGCCACATCTGAAAGTGCCCTTCCTTTGTAACCAATTTCTGTTATTGTATTTTTTAGAACTGACTAAACTAGGTGATAGTTTGTTAGATAAGGTAGGTGCCCTTTTTGGAACGAACTTGCAATTATTCAATAATTCGTTATTCGATTGGATTGTTATTCGATAAAAATACTTCATTTTGTCTCAATATAAATATTGATCATAGGATCATAGATAGATCCTATATGCACATTTTTCGCCTTTTTCTCTTTCTATACAAAATTTCCATTCCATGTTTAAATACATTGTGGTATTTAGCTTTGTTGCTTTTTTTTATTTATTTTTATTTTTGACAATTGAGCCGTACTTGTTAACCATTTAGTAATATGTTTGACAGAATGTTGTTCTGGTGTACACATATCACATTGTGCATATCATTCATTTTTGATGTGCGCTCGAACTAAGTTTTTAACACTGTTATAATATTTGCAATGATAGGCTCATATTCTCAATTGCATAGTTTTTCCTTTCGGCTAGCATTTGTATATACAATCTTCATGCCTAACAGGCATGTTTTTATAGTGTGTCTTTTAAAAATTTTCTTGGAATTTGATTGGACAGCTTCCCCTTTATGAGGAGGTTGTCGAGCCAAATTTCTTATTCCTATGATTAAGTGCCCATTGGCGGCACAAAACGCGTAAGGAGTATTCGTGTTCATTGCCCATGTTTTAACTTATCTCATTAAATCTGAGTGCCAATTTCCTTCTTCTATCACTCCCATGAAAGTCAAACAGTATTTTTCTAAGATCTCCCCTAGCTATCCTGACAGAATGAGTGGCAAATCTAAAATGGCTGGAAAAAAACCCTGCCACACAGTGGAGATACATGTTGATAACCCCCTTCAATCTGATCAATCTATGCTACACACAGGAGACCAATCTGCCTTGATGCAGGACTTAAAGTCCTTCTTCCTACCAAAAATTGACTCGCTCCAAGCAGGGATAATAACCCTAACTAGCGAGCTGAGACAATTTTCCATGCGCTTAACTGCTGCGGAGTCTTGCATCTCAGAGGACAGACAAGCTGGTATGGACATCTCACTCAAAAAAGTATTAAAGCAGAATCAATACCTCTTGGATAGGGTTGAGGACCTGGAGAACAGGAGTTGCCGCAATAATATGCGTATTGTGGGGGTGTCCGAGACGATGAAGGGTAAAGCCTTGATGGATTTTGTCACTTCTACCATCCCCAAGCTGCTGGGTATACACGCTGATCAACTTCCTGAGCAGACGGACAGCAATCGCCACAATTTAATCAGATCGAGTTCGATCAGGTTGATTGACACCCCCTGCTGGCGGCTGATTGGCCGTGAGTCTGCAGGGGCGGAATTGCACCAGCAGCTCTTGTGAGCTGCTGGTGCAATGCTGAATACGTAGAGTGTATTGCTCTCCGCATTCAGCGAGGTCTTGCGGACCTGATCCTCCCGTATTTTCAACGGCCTTAATCAGTAATGATACATAACTGGTTTAAGATGCAGGGATCTATGACATCTTGGTAGGCGGAAGTGGACAGTACATAGCACAGATTCCCCTTATGTGGCCCTTCCTCTCCCTACTAAACCCCCTACTGTCTTTTTACTGATGGGGTACCCGTTTATATACACATTGCATAAATTTAACTTATTGTGTGCATGGAAAACAACTAAGCCCCCTGCCCCAATAAACTGTTCTCCTCCCTGCCCCTCCTCCTCTTATCTCCGAACACCCACACAGCCTCCAATGTGCTCGATCCTCTATAATACCTAATAATGGCCCTTAAACTTTTTACGTGGAACACAGGCGGAATTAATTCCCTTATTAAGAGGAAATCTATTTTAACTCACCTCCGTAGACTCAATAGATATTGCCTTCCTCCAGGAAACCCATCTTACAGATAGGGAGCATGAGAAGTTGCGAAGTGACTGGGTGGGAAAAATAGCATATCTATCATACCAAAGTAGTAGTAGGGGACTGGCTATTTTATTTGGTAAGAGTCTGCAAGTGGAAACTCTGAACACTATTACTGACCCTGACGGTAGGTTTCTCATCATTCAAGCATCTATCGACAATGTTAATGATACATTCTGCAACATATATGCTCCCAACACTAATTCCTTTTTCGTTTTGGAAAACACTGATCCAAGCCCTGCCTCTCTTAATAGGTACTAGGTTCATCTTGGGGGCGGGGGGTTTAATTTAGCTCCGCACCCGATTTTGGACAGATTCTGGCCGACTGAGGATCTGACTAATAAAAGAATCCTCTGTTACAAGGGAAAATTTTAACTCAAGGTCTTTAACTTACTTAGTGATACCCTGGCCGTGTGTGATGTTTGGCGTAGATGACATAATGATGATAGGGACTTTACCTGTCTCTCCAAGTCAAATTCATCCCTTTCTAGATTGGACATCTTCCTGATCTCAGACTCATTGGTCTCCCATGTCAAATCTGATAAAATCCACAACATAATAATTTCCAACCATGCACCCGTGGAAATCACAATGGGTATCCTCCATACTAGACCTAACAGGAACTCTTTACGCTTCCCCCTCCTACCTCCTTACATCTGAATATTTTCAAAAATACCTTTTCCATGCCTGGAACGACTATTGTACTGATAACCTTTCACACCTTCAATTGTTCTGGGAGGCTGCTAAGACAGTTCTCTCAGGGCATATTATTTCATATCTAGCAAATTTGAAACACAAAATTCAATATAAATATAATACGCTACAAAGTAATCTAGGACAGGCTACACATGTGGCGCCTCTGTTTTTGTCTTTGTTTTACTTAAACTATTGAACTCTAAAATCCTGCCCTGCATAAGACAACTACATTGTTGCCAAGACGGAGTTGGATGCTTTTGCTCAGCAGCAGGCCGCTACTGGCCTTCTCAAATCAACAGGTAGATTTTACCGTTTTGGTGGCAAATCTGGTAAACTCCTAGCCACACTAGTGAAAGCGGGAACAGCAAAGAAAGATATAGCTGCTCTGAAATATGGAGGTAAAGTTTACCGGACCCCTTAAGAGGTGGCCGGCTGTTTGGCAGACTACTTCTCTAACCTATATAAAAGACAACAACCAAAAACTCCTGACTCCTTTCATAACTTTTGGCAATCACTTACATTTCCCCACCTCACAAAAGCTCAAATAGACATATTGAACACCCCAATTACCCTGGAGGAAACCCAATCCACCATTAAATCTCTCTTGTTGACGAAAGCCGCAGGTCCGGATGGACTCCCTACTGAGTTTTACTGAATACTGTCACTTCAAATCTCTCCAACTCTTTCCAACCTATTTAATAGTATTTTTATCCGGGGAGACCATCTGGGTCTTTTGCGATGGCTCATATTACTTTAATCCCAAAACCAAGAAAGGATCACACACTCCCTGAATCATATCGCCCCCATATCGCTATTAAACACAGATTACAAAATTCTTATGAAAATACTGGCCAATCGATTGAAAAATATCCTTCCATTATTGGTGCATTCTGATCAATTGGAATTTGTTCAGGGTAGATTGTCTGTAGTTCTCCATACTCTCAACCATTTCTGGACCCAACCCGCTGTTAAATGCCAGGGCGGTGCTCAGGAGGCTTTCTACTGTCTCTGGATGCAGAGAAGGCCTTCGATAGAGTCGACTCGTCCCCATTCCATTTTGAGGGCCCTTTCCTTAATGTTATTTGCAAGCTCTACTGCAATCCTGCTGCAAGCATCCTGGTTAACGGCCTAAACTCTTCAAACTGTAAACAGCCGATACAATTGAAAGCCTGGGTTAAACTCCCCTTGGGTCTTACGGGAAGGGTTAACCTAATTAAAATAACAATCTTGCCTAACATCCTTTATCCACTCCTGATGTTGCCTTTTCTGCTCACTAAAGCGGACATGCAAATATAAATAAAGCAATTCAATCTTTTATCTGGGGAGGTAAGAGAACATGCATAGCGGCCACGACTTTACAGCAACCATACCTTAGTGGGGGTCTGGCACTTCCCAATCTCAAATTCTACAATTGGGCAACACTGATCCACTTGGTGATAGATTGGAAACTTAACACAGCACATTTCCAAGAGCCTTCTTTGGAGGCGACTATTAATTCCCCATATTCTCCTTTTTTGCCATGCATGTCGTTTACGAACTTACCCTCTGACATTAAGAATAAGTTTATGTACAGGGATGCTCTGAGGGTGTGGTGGTTAGCATTTAAATTTCTGGGAAATAAGTTCCCCACCCTTAGATATATTCCACTGATGGGAAATAAAGATTTCCCAGCTGGGGATGAAACAGCCCACTTTCGAGTCTGGAGGTCTCGGGGGATCAAATCAGTGGGCGATCTCTTGGACCCTTTATCACACACGGTGTCATGGTTATGGCCTGTACCTTTAAGTTACCTGCCTATATAAGGCTCCTTCTTCCTACCACACCTTGCTTAGGATTGTTTGTAGGTAGGATTTCTGGATCTTCCCTACTCTCCACTTAAGCCTGGATTACAATAAGTATTAAGGATTACTTTTTGCTGTTTTGTGCTTTTATTGGTACTACGTTACTAACCTGTGTTTGGCATCTTTACTCCTATCTGCTGCTTATTTACCTTTTGCCTTGTTTGTAAAGTATTACAGTTTCACCCTCAGAACTAAAAGAGCCGATTTAGCTCACCTCTAACTACGCATCCACTTCCGGTGAAAATCTCCAGCGGCCTCTACTGAAGCTACCACAGTCCTGCTGTGTCACCATCTCACAAGCATCCTTCGTGCCTCCTGCGCTGCAGCCTGTCAGCTGCACTCTCACAAGCTTCCCTGCAGAGGTACACCTCTCCCTCTTCACAGTGGTGATTAGGAAAATCAGACTGCACTATTCATCTGCAGGTACCAAGCATAAAGACCAAGGTAAAACTTGTCATATCTCCTACCTGAACTGTTGTAATGTTGTTCAAGCTACTTACCTGTGTTTACCGTAATCTCTCAAATAGAAGGTAATTGTTTGATAAAACAACCGTTTTACACCAGCTATATGTTTGTGCACAACTTACCAACTGTATCATATCTGCATACTAACTTCTGTGAATCAACTATTTCATTATAAGAAGGTGACTAATTCTGCTCCCATAACTATATTTTACAGTGAATATTGCACACTACCAATCTGCTTTTTCCCTTTTGGGCCCTCAGTCAATGAACTGAATAGGGGTTATCTTATTTCTAACCCCGTTACTTGTGAGACTGAGTGGAACTAGACACTAATTCCCTACATACTGATCCTGCATTACACACGGTCAGAATCTATCAGGATCTTAAAAACCAATATAACTTACAAAACACACAATTTTATGCTTATCTTCAAGTCCGGCAGTATATTAACACACTAATGACTCAACACAAAGACTTCTGGCAGCTCTCCCCTTTTGCTCATAAACATGTTGCATATAAAATGGGCAACTTTTCCATATCCCCCTTCTACCGCCTTTTAAAAACACATGCTTCCAAGAATGTAATGAGAAATATTTTGACTAGGCTACAGAGAGAAGATTTGTGGGACATATCCACTATAGACATACTCACTAGCTTAGACAGAACAAAATCAGCTAGCTTATCGGTTCATGTAGATTAGAATCTTAAGTAAAGACTACATTACCCCTGCGTGCAGATCCCACTCGATCCCACTCGCTGCCGGGGCCTACACTTAAACATTATTTCTATGAGTGTCCGCATGTAAAGCACTTCTTGAAACGCCTGCAATACTGGGTTAAAATTATTTTTAAGATTGATCTCCTCTTTGACCCAAAATCAATATTCCTATTTTCATGGGAAGTGCAACACAAACCATTATACACCATGCTTATGCTTAGTAATCTACTGGCAGACCAAAAAACCACCCACACTGAACCAATTCAAACATAGAATGCTTCGGCAATTGTTTACTGAACAATTTGATACTACTCTGGACACCAAACACAGGCTGCGACATTTCTTAAACAAGTGGCACAGTTTCATTCCAAGCCTCTCCCTTTGCCAACAACGACAGGTATTAAAACCTTTCCTGCATCACAAAATCTTTCTAGAGGACGACACTTAGAGGGGAATTGAGTAACATACTTTACTTAACACAAGCTGGGAGTGGAGAGGGAGGGTTAGGATGATATGGTTCAGGTTTGGCTTGAATTTTAACTACTCTATGTTGTTTGGTTATTGTTAATGTATAGTGATGTTGCGAATAGTTCCCGGCGAACATAGCATGTTCACGTTCGCCGTGGCGGGCGAACATATGCAATGTTTGATCTGCCCCCTATTTGTCATCATTGAGTAATACTTTGACCCCCTACCTCACAGTAAGAAGACACATTCCAGCCAATCAGCAGCAGACCCTCCCTCCCAGACCCTCCCACCTCCTGGACAGCATCCATTTTAGATTCATTTGGAAGCTGCATTCTAAATGAGAGGAGGGACAGTGTAGCTGCTGCTAATTTAATAGGGAAATTGATAGCTAGGCTAGTGTATTCAGTGTCCACTCCTGAAGGACTCATCTGATCTCTGCTGTAAGGACAGCACCCCAAAAAGCCCTTTTTAGGGCTAGAACATCAGTCTGCTTTTTTTTTTTCCTGTGTAATGTAATTGCAGTTGCCTGCCTGCCAAGACACTTGCCCAGTGCCACCACTCATATCTGGTGTAACAGTAGTGTAAATTATAAAAAAAAAACTTTTTTGACTGTGAAACATCAGTCTGCTAGTGTAATCTAATTGCAGTTGCCTGCCTGCCAGCGTGTGTGCCAGACCCACTTGCCCAGTGCCACCACTCATATCTGGTGTAACAGTAGTGTAAATTTAAAAAAATAATAACTTTTTTGACTGTGAAACATCAGTCTGCTAGTGTAATCTAATTGCAGTTGCCTGCCTGCCAGCATGTGTGCCAGGCCCACTTGCCCAGTGCCACCACTCATACTCATATCTGGTGTAACAGTAGTGTAAATTAAAAAAACAAAACTTTTTTGACTGTGAAACATCAGTCTGCTAGTGTAATCTAATTGCAGTTGCCTGCCTGCCAAGCCACTTGCCCAGTGCCACCACTCATATCTGGTGTAACAGTAGTGTAAATTATAAAAAAAAAACGTTTTTGACTGTGAAACATCAGTCTGCTAGTGTAATCTAATTGCAGTTGCCTGCCTGCCAGCGTGTGTGCCAGACCCACTTGCCCAGTGCCACCACTCATATCTGGTGTAACAGTAGTGTAAATTTAAAAAAATAATAACTTTTTTGACTGTGAAACATCAGTCTGCTAGTGTAATCTAATTGCAGTTGCCTGCCTGCCAGCATGTGTGCCAGGCCCACTTGCCCAGTGCCACCACTCATATCTGGTGTAACAGTAGTGTAAAATTAAAAAAAAAAACTTTTTTGACTGTGAAACATCAGTCTGCTTGTGTAGTCTAATTGAAGTTGCCTGCCAGCGTGTGTGCCAGGCCCACTTGCCCAGTGCCACCACTCATATCTGGTGTAACAGTAGTGTAAATTTAAAAAAAAAACTTTTTTGACTGTGAAACATCAGTCTGCTAGTGTAATCTAATTGCAGTTGCCTGCCTGCCAGCGTGTGTGCCAGACCCACTTGTCCAGTGCCACCACTCATATCTGGTGTAACAGTAGTGTAAATTTAAAAAAAAAAAACTTTTTTGACTGTGAAACATCAGTCTGCTAGTGTAATCTAATTGCAGTTGCCTGCCAGCGTATATGCCAGGCCCACTTGCCCAGTGCCACCACTCATATCTGGTGTAACAGTAGTGTAAATTAAAAAAAAAACGTTTTTGACTGTGAAACATCAGTCTGCTAGTGTAATCTAATTGCAGTTGCCTGCCTGCCAGCGTGTGTGCCAGGCTCACAGCGTATACTGTGCCCACTTGCCCAGTGCCACTACTCATATCTGGTGTAACAGTAGTGTAAATTTAAAAAAAAAAACGTTTTTGACTGTGAAACATCAGTCTGCTAGTGTAATCTAATTGCAGTTGCCTGGAAGCCAGCATGTGTTCCAGGCTCACAGCATATACTGTGCCCACTTTCCCAGTGCCACCACTCATATCTGGTGTAACAGTAGTGTAAATTTAAAAAAAAAAACTTTTTTGACTGTGAAACATCAGTCTGCTAGTGTAATCTAATTGCAGTTGCCTGCCTGCCAGCGTGTGTGCCAGGCTCACAGCATATACTGTGCCCACTTGCCCAGTGCCACCACTCATATCTTGTTTAATAGTAGTGTAAGTGTACATTTAAAAAATCAAAAACTTTTTTGACTGTGAAACATCAGTCTGCTTTTTTGTGTCAGGCTCACAGCGTATACTGTGCCCACTTGCCCAGTGCCACCACTCATATCTTGTTTAATAGTAGTGTAAGTGTACATTTAAAAAAAAAAAACTTTTTGGACTGTGAAACATCAGTCTGCTTTTTTGTGTCAGGCTCACAGCGTATACTGTGCCCACTTGCCCAGTGGCACCAATCATATCTTGTTTAATAGCAGTGTAAGTGTACATTTAAAAAAAAATGACAGGCAGAGGCAGGCCACCCCGCAGGTGCTGTCGTGGTGCTGTGATTCCCTTTGGCCCTAGAATAATGCCCAGTGTTCAGAGGCCACGTACCATGAACTCGAAAAGTTCTGAGGACATAGTTGACTTTTTAACACAGGACACCTAATCTTCTATAGCTTCTGCTCTGAACCTTGACGCACCATCCTCCTCCAGCTTATCTTCGGCAGCATCTCTCAAGTTACCACTCACCCGCCTGCCGCCACCACCAACACTAGCACCACAGCTGCTTCACATGATCTGTCAGAGGAGTTATTTACACATCAGTTGGAAGAAATGAGTGATGCGCAACCATTATTGCCAGAGGATGTAGATAACAGAGATATGTCTCAGTCAGGCAGCATTACACACATGGACGTACGGTGTGATGATGATGTTGTACCCGCTGTGGGAGTTTGGTCTGTCACTGTGAAGCGGGTGGAACCCTTACACTACCTGATCGATACAACATCATACCTGATGTTTTAAAGCACGTTATTCCAAACAATTTAGGAATGTTAGGTGATTTATGCCCTTTATGGATTAAAACCAGACTCTGCATCAACTATGTAATTTTCCATGGGTTTTTGCCATGGATCCCCCTCCGGCATGCCACAGTCCAGGTGTTAGTACCCTTGAAACAACTTTCCCATCACTATTGTGGCCAGAAAGACTCCCTGTGGGTTTTAAAATTCTCCTGCCCATTGAAGTCAATGGGGGTTCGCCCGGTTCGCCGGTTCGCCAACTTTTGCGGGAGTTCGCATTCGCAGTTCGCGAACCCAAATTTTTAGGTTTGCGACATCACTATTAATGTAGTTGTTTGGTAGTTTAAAAAAATAATGAAAAAATTGGTATAGAAAATTGCATGGATGAGAGGATATGGCTAACTTTAGATTTCATTTGCAACCACAATTCTACCGCAAGCACTTGATTAAATAAGTGACTGGATGGCTAACTACTGTATTCAAAAGTGTATCTGCATATTATGTCAAATCTCCTATTGTTTAGCTGGAGAACAAAAGTCTCTGTATATCTATATATTTCCATGTTTTTTCTATTAATAAAGAGAATATTAAAAAAACAAAAAATAGTGGCGCGTGTCCGGACCAGCACCTAAGATGGCCATTTTATCAGGAGCTCTACTCTTAAGCTTTACAATCTATCAGAAAATCTGAATTTTTTTAAACCATCCAGGGCAGATTTTTACTGTACATCATAGACATTATTTTTCTGCACCAGATGATACCTATATTACATGTCAAAGAGCTTCTAAACCGGATAGCTGGATCTTTTTATGGATCTCTAGAAAGCTACATCTCAGCACCCCCCCCCCCCCCCCCCCGGCAACCGGGTATGTAGAGATCATTCTAAAATCTCTGGATAAGCTAAACATCCTTACAATGGAGAATTTCAACATTGAAATACGAGCCTTCCTAACTGCACTTGATAGGCAGATGCAACCCTAGTTTTACAGCCTGACGATCTTGGTAAAGTCCAACTCTAAACACGAGGACACACCTACTACAAAAATGGCGGGGACGGCGAAGTCTGCCAACGCTACATCTCTGCTAATTTCCAACAACAGTGCCTCTTCTCGGGACCCACAACAACTACAGGACTCCTCTACACCCTTCGTCTAGAGGATGCGGCCGGCCTCTGGGAAAAAGAAAAAAGTGAATTGTGGACTTTCGAAAGGCATTCTTCTGGAGGTGGCTCGGAAAAGCAGGCCCCAACCTATAATAACCCTGAGAATGACACATCAGCTTCCTACGGTTCCCACTTGAATGAGCTTGATGAGCTCTGTAGAGGATTACCAGGTGGGGAACAACATCAATCTACCTTCCGTAACATATTTGAATCCTCAGTTTCCCTGTTTAAAATTTTTCAACTGCACATACAGCATGCTAAGTATCTGAGACTGACGCAAGTATTGATACTTGGAATTTGGGCTCTTCCTTCTATCCACACAGGTTATCCATTGTCTAGTGGATCCGGGGTTTTACTGCCTGCAGCCTTTCATCAAGGGGCCGATCTCTATTTGCATAAGACTCCCATCTACTTAAAAAAAGGAGTCGGCTAGATGCCTTAGGTGTCTCTGGAGAGACACTGCAGTCACAAACATCTGACAGCTGGCAATTCAGACATTTCTTTTTTCTGAGTTCATCCCTTAGAATTCACGGTTAAGACCTTGGTTTACTATTTTTATATTTTGGGACTTTAGTTATGGAGAGTCATCCTTGACAAGAAAGATAAATGTGGGTTAAGGACGGTATCCTGATGGGTTCTCCACTCTTCTAACCAATAATGACTGAGTTATTTATTGTTATTACCCAATCCCTAATTAATATTCTGAATTTCTGCTGTTTTGATAATGCTCCTTTCATATAGTAGGGAAAAGATAGCATCTTTTTTCATTGTATAATGTACCCTCTATGATCCTATTAGAGAGGAGTTGAATTTTTATTCTTAAGAGATGTTAATTGCTACGTGTACAATTTACCCTATATTACTCTATGTGCTAACAGCTGAAATGATGGCTACATATACTCTGTCCTAGAACTATTCATTATCTAGACTTGATAATCTCATCTGCAGTACACACGAGCACACGATACGTTAATAGTTTATGGCATACCTACTGCCATCCTATACTGTTGGTTCTGACTTGTTTATTACTGGAGTACAATAGTGAGTTACTTTGCTACCGTGCTTATTTTTAATGCTACCAACTGGCTACAGCAATGGGTTATTCTTACATGGGACTCTACACCCATAGATTAGTAATCCTTCCGACAATAGATGCTAAGTTACCTAAAAGGATCTTACAGATATCCATATACTATGAGGGCATAATAATCTGTTTTGGAATATACAGGCAGTCGTACTGACATACTACAGTAGTTTATATCCTGCTCTCATCTTGCACACTATGAGGAGGTCAGCTGCCCGCAATACATTAGTACTATCCTAATCGTCTTTCAGCTTTTTAGAAACGGTGAGTGAGATACTGCTAAGGAACAATTGTACAAGTACTCTTATGGTACCCAGTATACATCTGTTAAACTACAAATTAGCGTTAGGCAACAATTGCCCAGCATCTTATTCCCTACAGCTCCTGATCTCAGCTACTGTTACAGTTCAAATTGCGAGCTAAAGCTCATATTTATTCTATTTTTACTATCAGGGACAAAAAAACACTTATCTTCCAGAAGCCTAAACATGATCTATATTTAATAACCACCTAACACAATCTTACTTTATTCTACTAGGTATGTGTTTTATGACACATGTATTCTGCACCTCGCTAATATGCTCTTGCATAATATTACCCCCCACAGTCACATAGCTTATGTGATACATTTATATTACTATAGGCTAGGATAGTTACGTAGACCAGTCATCAGGTCACATATATTTTACTATAGAAAATGATCCTTCTAAACCTTTATATTCATATGCTCCTTCACCCATCTCCATTTTAACAATTTTACTTTAGGCAATAACATAGAGCACTACACATAGCGGTCACATATCTAACGCCTAGAATAATAGAAAATATTTTTATTTGTCAGTCACCTTTGTCATCCCATTTAGCCTATTTTGACTCTAAGAGAGACCTGTTTCCTGCTAGGCCATATAACAATAATGCTGTTATATCTTACCCGGACATGTCCCCCCCCCCTCCCCTCCCTAACTTTAAAGCAGCTTTTGCCTGCTGATTTACCTCATTTCTTATTAAGTGGCTTCCCTGTAATTATCATTTCCAAGCCATTTATCTCCCTATCTGACCCATTAGAGGTCAGTACTGTAGTTACTTAATTTCTACCGCCTTTAAGAAAAAAGAGGTTTCATTTCTGTGTACTTTATCTTGTTTTTGACACTTTGTTGCCTGCCACTACCTAACACATCCCAATATATATACCTGACTTGCAAGGCATCATTTGTACACTGTGATTTCTGAAACAAGGCAATTTCTTGGTCTGACAATATTCTGTATCCTTGTTTTCTCTGTCATTGTACAAAAACCTCAATAAAAAATGTTATTAAAAAAATAATAATAATAATAATAATAAAAGAAGCAATGTTTATGCACTGTAGCACTAATTTTTTGTGCTCCACTTGAACTCTAAGCTTATGTGAACAGTGACTACTATTTGTTTTTAGTAATAGAACTAATTGATAGGGGCCAAATGATCAAGCTCCGAATGGAGCATGATGCCCCTGTTTCTGTGTGAGCCTTTAGGAAATAGCAGTTATGAAGACCACTGCTCCAGAACTTGTCCGCTGCCTCTGAGGGTGCGGTCTTCAATCTGCACGATCCTATACGATCTGGCTGATTGACAACCCCTGCTAGCGTCCAATTGGCCGTGAATCTGCAGGGGGCGGCATTGCACAAGCAGTTCACAAGAACTACTTGTGGAATGATAAATGCTGACAGTGTATGCTGTAGGCATTTATCGATGAGCGTCAGACATGATACGCTACATCGTATCATGTCCGCTCGCACTTTGATAAATTGACCCTTTAGTATAAAAAGCTCTATGTTTTGACTGTACAATGTTTTAAAATTGAGAACTAATGTGATCATTATAAATTTTTGGACTATAATGTGGTTTAAAATATTCTAAAATGTGTACCCTTACTATAACATTTTTCTATGTTTAAAAAGAAACAATTTCTTTATTAAAACAGTCTTGCTATAATTATCCACTATATTCTAATATGCTTTAAAGCGCATGAAAAGGGAGGAATGGTATTTAAATATTTTCTAATATTGCAAGTGGATCTGTGAATGTGTTTGAGCGAGGAAAAAGTTACAATTTCATAATGGACGGCAACACTATAGCAGCCTCCTTTGGGAACATATTGTAAATGAACCATTTGAAGGGTTCTGCTTATTTTATTAGGTACTTTTTGTGAGTCCTTAATGTTTTATTATGTTGCCATATGTTTTTGTTGTGTTTCTTTTTTTCTTCCTAAAATATCCTGGATCACCTTTCAGCTTTGACTCCTAACTCACAGCATATGGGCATCAAACTTCACTTTCTAAAAGCAAAATAATCCTCAGGGATGGTTTAAATCAGTTACTGTAAGCTTTGGGTAAAGAACTGAAAAATGGTAATGGTTAAACAATTGAGTCTGTTCGATAAGGTGGATTTGCAGGGGATGAAATTGTTAATTATTTATAAATTGTAGCTTTGCTGATTGTTAACAGAGAGGGTCAGAGTTATAGTTGCAGCTGTTCAAGAGCTATTCATTACTGGCAAATATGGGAGAGAACAGCAGAAAATGTTTGATTTTAATTGATGCCCATATATAGCATTATATTCATTTTATTTTAACCAGGTGCATACTTTCCTATGGGGCTATAGAAGTGGGGACAACTAAAGGTATCGAAAAAATAAAAATACAGGTTATTATTAGTCAATACCTTTTGTATCGTACAGAATATGTGAGCTGTATCTGCATAGAATGAGGTGTCTTTAATAGTAAACTATATGCCATTGGCAGAAATTTTAGTTATTTTAATAGGGAACAGAGACCATTAGGAAAACCAGGTTTAATTTTAAAAACATGTTACACTATTCTGGTTTTATGAGGAAAAACTACAATCATTGTTTTTTATTGTTTTAAAATTGGCATGTTGGAGAATACATACATATACACACATATGCCCCAAACACACATACAATTATATATCTCTATGCAACATAATTTGTCTTTGAAACATTATATATATAATTTCATGAAAGTCAAAATTAAACTTTCATGATTAGTGGCTACAAACATGGCTCTTGTCTTTGGGTCACCAAATATAATTAAGTAGTAGGTACTAGAAGTGCATTAATGCTCTGTAACTTAAATTTACTATATGTTTAATCCCATTTGCCAAGGTATAAATACAAAGCTATATGCATGAAATTGAGCAATAATAAAAGACACTTCCTTACAAGGCTTTTTTTTTTTAAAGACTTTATTTTAGGTGTATTTTTCTGTTACGCATTTCGTCTGTTTTCATACAGAATATTTCAAGAGATAAAGTTCCTGCTGCATGACCTCTCTTGTTGCAGTGATGATTATTTGTAGACATGTGTGTTTCGTTTCATTCTGAATCAAAATTCAGACGAATTCGTCAAATTCAGAGATTTGAATCGATTTGAATTTCTGAATTACCCTAGCAACGAAACTAAACTAATCCAAATGCATTTGTAATGAATAAATCCAGTTCAGATTTATTTGTTACATTCAAATGGACATGGACTGATCACAATTCAGTATAAAAATTAAATTTAGTGAGATTTAGTGAGATAGAACAGTGAAATAATTCCGTTTGTGTAACTTGGAACAATCTGAATCAACATAACAATTACCAAACTTCCGAATTTACAAGTCGAATCCGAAATGAATACATCTGAAAACATCCAAATTTATTCCAATCCAAATGAATCCGAAACTAATACATTCGAATGTATCCAAATTCGAATCGATCCGAAACGAAATTTGAAAAAATCTGAATCGGACCGAAACAAACCGAAACAAATTTTTCCGCTGTGAACATGTCTAATTATTTGATGAGTTTTGCTACATTTTATATCTTGTAAGTGAAACTCTTAACGTGTCTATTAAATTTGACATATTGTATTTGATACTGTGAATCGCGGCTGTGCTGTGTTCTTTCTCTTTGCTGCAGAAAATGTGTTCATGTTTTGAAGGGTTTGCAACAAGCCTTCCATACAAGAGCGGCAACCCAGATTCACAAAGCTGTTTTAATCCTGGAATACTGTTACACTAAGGACTACCGATCGACCGTTTCACTTCCTCTTTTAAGAACTGAGAATTTAAAAGGAGCTAAGTACTGTTTTTTCACTGTGATATATTTTTAATGTAAGTGTTTACTACTATAATCTGTTTTTTCAACAAATTAATTATTGTGGACTCCCCTGGGAAAAATCAATTACCCAACATTTGAGACTCCTGCTCACTTTTACATAGTGAATTTTTTATTTATATCTGTTATTTATATCTTTTATTTATACTTTTTTTATCACCTATTTCCATTTTTGGATTTTAATTGCTTTAATAAGTATATTGTAAGTGAATTTACTTTGCTTAGGTGTTCTATTTAAGTTTTATTTGTGTGCTTATTTTTGGTAAAGGATTGTTTTTATTGACATATTAACATGTAATTGTTTTCTTGTCAGAAAAAAAAGCTATTACAATTTACATTTAAACCTATAAACCAGTATCAACAATGTGCTTTCAAATAATGGCACTTTCCAATTATTCTCAGTGTGATTTAGCAGGAAGTACCTTTCAACCAATGAGTATTAGTAGGAAGGGCCTACCAGCCAATGAGCAATAGTAGGAAGTGCCTATAAGCCAATGAGCAACAGTAGAAAGTGCCTATCAACCAATGAGCAACATTAGGAAATGCCTATCAGCCAATAAGCAACAGTAGCAAGAGCATATCAGTCAATGAGCAGTAGTAGGCAGAGTGTATCAGCCAATGAGCAATACTAGCAAGTGCCTATCAGTATAATCTTCAGTGCTATATAAAAATGTATTACCATGTATATTGCTATATTTTTGTGTATGTTCAACAAACATCTTTGGACCTGCGTGTCCCTTACCTATTTTTGCTCCAATTTACCGCATAAAAATGCTACACTTTATTTACAAAATAAAAGTTTTAAAATTTAAAAAAATATTTTAAAAAAATAAATAAATGATAAAAAATGGATAATACATTTTATAAACATCATTACATTAATTTATAAAATGTATTAACCTATTGATTTTTTGTGTGTGTTTGCATCTTGATTATTTCTATTCTTAAACTCCTGTTCAAAAATTAAGTACAGAGTGTTGTTTGTACTAAATTATTAGAAAAATGTGTAAATACAAGTACATTCTAATTTAATTCAAGTTTGATTGTATCCTTGTTAAAGTGCCTATTTAAAGAGGTAATAAAAATGTTTTATTTGTTAAATCCAGAAGGGTATTTCAAAATATATTACCATTTTTATTTTGAAAATGTGCGCTTTTATTCTTAGTAGACTTATTTCTGAGTTGTGGAGAATTGTCCTTAGTCACCAATAGAGATGTGGTTTCGGATTCAGACAAATGCAAAAAAATACTAATTTTGCATTATTTGTATTTGTTTGAAATCACAAAACAAGCAAACTCTTTAATTAATAAACAAATATATCAGACAAAAACATTTAGTTGAGTCGTTCATGCCCTTAAAAGGACTCAAACTTTAAAGGTGGGAAAGGCTTTTCTGCAGAAGGATAAGCTTTCAAATTCAAAGTTTTAACCCTATTCATTACGGATCCTGCAATATCATTTTCAGTTGATTGATTCCTGTGTCTGCCAAAAAGATCGTAAGCTTCATTTTTGTTCTTGACAATCCCGACCGTGTTTAAAAAAAACAACATTTTTTTCTGCTCCTTTTGGCTTGTAGAAGCAGCACTTTCTTCTGCTTTAACTTTAAGTTTCAAATGCTGTCCAGCTGCAGGTCTACTCACCAGTGTAACCATAAGAGATGTTTATATCATCCACTGAGCATCAAAAATGACATAAATGCAATATATAAATTATAAATACAAATTATGATAATTAGTTTACAAAATGTTAAAAACTTACCAAATATAGTTGAAAATACCCTGGCAGGAGACGCACATTACTTGTTTTTTTACAATGTAAAACATGTCTGGGATCCAGTGGAAAAGCGCAATGCAAAGATACAAACTAACTAATCATTAATATTTTTGAATGTACTTCTAACTGAATTACTTTTACAGTAAATGCACTTCCAAATTATTGCTGTCTTATATCGCCTCAAAAGATTTATAACAACAAGCAGAAATGTGAATGCATTAATTAATGGTTCTGTCTTACACATATTTTTTAGTGTTTAATAGATATAACTGCTAGTGTCAGGATTCTGCTCTCTGTAACAGTAATTTGACATTTCTCTTGTCGCAGTCAGTGATGATAAACTGTAATTTAAAATGTACTGGAAAGAATTATATATAATTATATCAGCTGAAAATGTAGTGAGCTGTCAAAAGGAATATATTTTCAGCAACTATTAGATGCAAATACATTGTTGGATGATAAACATAAGCTACCAGACATTTACTTGTATGTTTTAACTTATCTCCTCTGTCCAGAATCTTGTTGGCCTATTGGGCTCTCGTTATGAAACTGCAAGTTAAACGCACAGTCTACTCCAGAATTTATATTGTTTAAAAAAGATAGATAATCCCTTTATTCCCATTCCCCAGTTTTGCATAACCAACACTTATATTAATACACATTTTACCTCTGTGATTACCTTGTATCTAAGCCTCTGCAGACTGCCCCCATATTTCACTTCTTTTGACAGACTTGCATTTTAGTCAATCAGTGCTGACTCATAGGTAAATCCACAAAATATGAATATTGCATACATGTGTTTACATGGTTTCCTCTACTTAATGGACCACTATACACAAATTGTAAACTACATGATTTTGAACCTTCATATCTGAGAATAATTTTGCAATGAAAACTGCAGCTTTATTTTGTCAAATGAGTATATTGTTTAATGTTTATTAATTTCACTGATGTCTCTATCCCCTAGAAAAAAAAGGAATCATTGCTAACCAATCACAAACTAATATTCTGTTATAGAGACTAGGGAAGCCTGTCCTTATCTCTTCCTTAAGGTGGTTTAGCACTGATTCAACTTAGTTACTATTGCAAAGAATGCTTCTCCTATCATAATTGTTAATGCAAAACTGATAATCCGCACTTTACAAATATGTGACTGTTGAGAATCTTAGGGTGGAGGTGAAAGTAAACAAAAGCTTACATAAATTATCCTAAAACTATTAACCCACACGTCCCTGGGAGAAAGTTAAACAAGCACAATGTTTAAATGTATTTTACAGCAAAAGGCAGCAAAATAAATAATGAATGTATATTGCAATAATGTTTCACTTGCAATAATTAAATATTTTATACATTGTTGAAATGTCAAGTTTAATGGTCCTTTAACTGCAAAGGGCTCTAATGCACTTATATATATATATATAATAATAATATATGTCTTATATGTGACTGTGTACTTATGCATTTATGTGTTTATATGTGTGTATATATTTCTGTAAATACATATATACACATATAAATACATAAATACATATGAACACACATGTAAACATATATATATATATATAAATATATATATATATATATATATATATATATATAAACATACATACAAATCCATATTTAGACATGTATATGTATGTATCTCTATTTTAAAGCCCTTGTTCTGTCGAAAATAGCTACCTTGTTAAGATTACCTACCTCGGCGTGCGCATGCTCACAATTATGAGATGAAAATTAGTCTCCTATTAAATCTAAAGTAGTGATGATCATGCGTGCATGCATACTTTTAAGATGTTGGTAGCTAATTATGGCAGTGTGTTTTCTAATTCTGTTACCCAACACTGTTGACTGCTTATTTATGCAACGGGTCCATTGAAATTAAAACTTTTGTTTGCACCTCACATTTGCACATAGTACCTTTTTTTTCTATTACCTGAGACCTCATATCTTTGAAACCTTATAATGTTTTTGTGCAATATTTCTTAAAAAAATTTTATTAGATGGCGTAACTATACATTGTAATGTATTTTTCATGTGTTTTTGTGACACTTTTTGTTTTACGGAACAGTTAATCAGAGCTCTGAGGACATGCTAACCAGACAAGTGTTAACGTAAATTGCACGCAAACGATCGCGTTTACTTTCAACTTGTAATACGAGCAGAAAACCTGACGTGCACAAACACCCGTGATATACCCCTTATCACTCTCATATAACTAATAGAGATCCACTCATTATCTGGCCCTAATTCAGTACTGATGATGACTGACTGCAGTTCTTTTACTTAACTAGTATTATCAATTTGTCTGCAATTTATAATTTCATATCTATTTATATATTTTTTTTTTCATGCACATGATTATGGTTTTCCAAAAAAAAAAAATGGAACAACTGTAATATATTTTAAAATACTTAACAAAAGGACTTTAATATTCCTGTATTTTGCTTTTGTACATATAAGGGTTATATTATCCATCACTGCCTGTTAGCTTTTTTCATACAAGGCATTTAGTGTAGAGGTGAATTTTTTTGTAACTTTTATTTAGTTGCCTCGGGTGTCAGAGGCTAGTGATCTGGTTTTGGTTAGCCCATTTGCTCATGAAAATATTGATTAATTTCAAGCAAATGTTAGTCAGCAGGTTCTCTCTCTGCACATTTTGGGCAAACATCCAAGGTCCTGTATTTCTAGCACGGGTGTCAATCTTATACCACAATGATTGGAAACGTGTGGTGTTTTTATGAGCAGGGCTCACAATGCATGTTCTTTTTATTGGCATATTTGATCCACAACAGCCTGTTGTCTTTTGTGTTCAATATGTTATATATTTTCCTCTGGAAGAAAGATAACTTTATCTCCAGTGTCCAGTTTCAAATGAATCAGTGTTACTTCTGTGCCATTGTTGGTATCAATTCTGTTGTATTAAGTAAACAGTTTCCCAGACTATCTATATACAATATTTGAAACAAATCACATTTAACTGCAAGCACCTGCCTTTTTACATATGGTAACAATTTTCCAAAACAATGTTTTGCCAGATCTGTTCTGTAATGCATTTATACCAACAAATGACTGAAAGGTTCCCCACGGATCAGCATATTTCTTGCAACATCCAAAGATAATTTGTTTAGATGTTGTAATAGGGACAGTACTGTTGCATCTCTAATTTTGCTCATTAACTGTCTAACATTAGTTTAAGATGTCCAAGAGCTTGCAACTGGTTCTGCGTCTGACTATGTGCGAGACAGATACTGAGACATAAATTCCCCTTTCCAGGCCTATTTCCTTCACAATTCCTTTCTTATTTTCCATTATTGTTAATAGCAACAATGTCAAGATGTGATAATGTTTTAATCAAAACCCTACAATTAAAGGGATACTAAACCCACATTTTTTTTCTTTCATGATTCAGAGAGAAGGGTCTATTTATATATGTGCAGACAGACATGATCTGCTATAGCAGTTCTTGGGAACTGCTGGTGCAATACCGCCCCTGCAGATTCGCGGCCAATCGTCCGCTAGCAGTGGGTGTCAATCAGCCCGATCGTACATGATCGGGAGGATTGCTATACGCTGCCTCAGAGGCGGCGTATGAGTTTAGGAGCAGCAGTCTTAAGACCGCTGCTTCTTAACTCCTATTTCCGGGGAACAGGAGCCATTTGGCCCTTGTTAAATAGACCCATGAGCATGCAATTTTGAGCAACTTTCTTATTTACTCCTATTATCAATTCTTTCTTCATTCTCTTGCTATTGTTATTTGAAAAAACAGAAATCAAAGCTAAGGAGCCAGCCCATTTTTGGTTCAGCACCTGGGTTGGGCTTGCTGATTGGTGGCTAAATATACCCACCAATCAGCAAGTGCTATCCAGGGTCTGAACCAAAAATGGGCCGGCTCTTTAGCTTAGATTCCTGCTTTTTCAAATAAGGATAACCAAAGAACAAAGAAAGTTCCTAATAGGAGTAAATTAGAAAGTTGCTTAAAATTACATGCTCTTTCTGAATCATTAAAGAAAAAAATTGGGTTTAGTATCCCTTTAACAATAGATTAAAGGAAAAGCCAATGACAACTCCTATCCCACATGTCTTCCTTTAAGAACTTTATTCAATTCAGTACATTCCCTGAAGCAAACCAATCACATGGTGATTTACATATATTTTTTTAATTTTCAACCCATTACACTTCTTTTAAAAAGCTCACAAAAAACACACAAGCTTTTCAAATGGGTTTGTGACATGGCAACACTCTCTATACCTTACATAGTGACAGTCTGGCAACTGTATTCCAATCCATTAAAACACACTTTTCCAACTTTTCTTTCAAAAAAATATATTTTATTCTTATAACATAGCTGCTTGCACAGTTACACATGTTAAAGGGACATGAAGATTACATGTTAGAATCTTCAAGGGCTCCAAATAAATGTATGGCTACACACAAATAATAAAATATTTCCAAAAACTGTCCAGTGGCACAGGCCCTGATTTTGGCAAGGTTGCAGGATGTTCTCTATCTGCTGTTCTCTACTTTACAGGTATCTTTTGAGTTGTGGCCACTTTGCCTATCACTAGAATTCATCATATCAAACATTTTTAGGTTCCCTTTTTCCTGGAGCCACAAAAACGATGGCACTGATTCTTGTTGATTTTCCCTTAGAGGCCACACAAAATAGTGAAAATGGCCATTTGTGGCCCAAGGGCCACCCATTGGCCATCCCTGAAGTACATAAAAGTGAAACAGTTAAACGTGTTAAATATTTGCAAGAAAATGGTTAAGTAAAGGCTGTTATGATTAATTGTTAAACTAAAACTGTGCAAGAGTAAATACAACTACGTCCTAGGACTATAATGCTTATTGGCTTATAAAGACTTTTTTTTTTTTTTAATAAACAAAGCCTTGTACTATATTTTTAAACATTCATTAGGTGGAACTGATACTATTTTGAAGCATAATCTTCATTTAATAAAAGATCATTTTTGACTTACAAAGATAAAAACATAAGTCATATCACACTTTCTCAGTACGAATTTCACTTGAGCATAATTTACTCTAGAAATAAAAAAAAAATAACTGTTCCCCTTGTAATCAAGGCCATTATTGATTAAGAGGAAAAACTGCATTCAAACATGTTAGGAAATTATTATTAACATTGAATTAATTAGCTGCCACATTTTATTATTATTATTTTGGCTAGGTATATTTTGCCTCTATGAAAGACTGGGAAAACCAATTTGAGATGTCTATGATATCACTGTTTCTTATCGATTTTGCTGATACATTTTCTAATAATTTTTTGGTTGCACTTGTCTAGTCAGTAGCTTTTCTCATGGATTGTAAAACCTTTCAAAAAGAAGCCAATTTTCTTCCAAGTTAGTGGTCAGATGGAATAGTAATAATTTATTAAACATTCATGTTTTCTGAAGACATTTTTTTTTACCTTAAAGTGATGGTAATTTTTACATGTTTTAAAATTGAACCCAGAATCTAAGCAATATTTTAGAGGGACTTGATCACTTCTAATGAATACGCACTGTAAAATACAAAAAAGTGCCGTATAGATAAAGTGCAGATAGAGAACAGTTCAAACCGTTAGCTCACCAAAAAATATAGGCCTAGATTATGAGTTTTGCGTTAGCCTTAAAAAGCAGCATTGGCCGGTCCTAATGCTGCTTTTTAACGCCCGCTGGTATTACGAGTCTTGCAGGTACAGGTGTACCTCTAACTTTTTTGGCCAGACTCGGAAATACCGCAAATCCACTTACGTCAATTGCGTATCCTATATTTTCAATGGGACTTGCATAGCACCGGTATTACGAGTCTGACCAAAAGTGAGCGGTAAACCCTCTCATGTCAAGACTGGTACCGCATTTTAAAGTCAGTAGTTAAGAGTTTTACACTACAACGCCATAGCATAAAACTCTTAACTAAAGTGCTAAAAAGTACACTAACACCCATAAACTACCTATGAACCCCTAAACCGAGGCCCTCCCACATCGCAAACACTAAAATAAATATTTTAACCCCTAAACCGCCGCACTCCCGCATTGCAAACACTATTTAAATATTATTAACCCCTAATCTGCCGGCCCTAACATCACCGCCACCTACCTACATTTATTAACCCCTAATCTGCCACCCCCAACGTCGCCGCCACTATAATAAAGTTGTTAACCCCTAAACCTAAGTCTAACCCTAACACCCCCTAACTTAAATATAATTTAAATAAATCTAAATAAAATTACTACAATTAACTAAATTATTCCTATTTAAAACTAAATACTTACCTGTAAAATAAACCCTAAGCTAGCTACAATATAACTAATAGTTACATTGTAGCTAGCTTAGGGTTTATTTTTATTTTACAGGCAACTTTGTATTTATTTTAACTAGGTAGAATAGTTATTAAATAGTTATTAACTATTTAATAACTACCTAGTTAAAATAAAGACAAATTTATCTGTAAAATAAAACCTAACCTAAATTACAATTACACCTAACACTACACTATAATTAAATTAATTATTACAATTCCCCCCCAGCATTAAAACCCACCACCTACACAACCAACCCTACTCTAAAACCCACCCAATCCGCCCTTAAAAAAACCTAACACTAACCCCCTGAAGATCACCTTACCGGGAAACGTCTTCACCCAACCGGGCCGAAGTCCTCAACGAAGCCGGGAGAAGTCTTCATCCAAGCCGGGCGAAGTGGTCCTCCAGACGGGCAGAAGTCTTCATCCAGGCGGCATCTTCAATCTTCATCCATCCGGCGCGGAGCGGGTCCATCTTCAAGACATCCGACGCGGAGCATCCTTTTCTTCCGACGGCTAAACACAGAATAAAGGTTCCTTTAAATGACCTCATCCAAGATGGTGTCCCTTGAATTCTGATTGGCTGATAGAAATCTATCAGCCAATCAGAATTAAGGTAGAAAAAATCCTATTGGCTGATGCAATCAGCCAATTGGATTGAAGTCCAATCCTATTGGCTGATCCAATCAGCCAATAGGATTGAGCTTGCATTCTGGAACAGCCAATAGAATGTGAGCTCAATCCTATTGGCTGATTGCATCAGCCAATAGGATTTTTTCTACCTTGATTCCGATTGGCTGATAGAATTCTATCAACCAATCGGAATTGAAGGGACGCCATCTTGGATGACGTCATTTAAAGGAACCTTTATTCTGTGTTTAGCCGTCGAAAGAAGAGGATGGGGAAATCATGCACAAGCACGTTCAGCCAGCTCACCGCTAACGTAAGCAGCGCTGGTATTGAGGTGAGATGTGGAGCAAAATTTTGCTCTTCGCTCACTTTTTTGCGGTTAACACTGGGTTTCTAAAAACCCGTAATACCAGCGCTGTCTGTAAGTGAGCGGTGAGCATAAACTGCTCGTTAGCACCACACAGCTTCTAACTCAAAACTCGTAATCTAGGTGATAGTTTTGCCAGAATGCAGGTATTAGAATGGTACGGCTTGATTATTAGAAATGATCAATTATAGTCCCTCTAAAATATTGCTTAGATTCTGGACCTGATTTTAAAACATGTCAAGTTTACTATCACTTTAAAGATAAATTAAAATGTCTCAGAAATGTATATTGAGTTAGTGAGGACATTTAATAGAACTTCTAGTGATCATTTTAACATAAAGTTTTAAAACCAGTACCTAAGGGGAGGGGGGGAATTATTGTAGCAAATAATGCAAGATGGCAATCAGATGGCAAAGGATTCCAAGATAAATGCTAAAATGTTTCTCAAGTCTATATATATAAAAGAGAAAAATTAGAGAAAGAAAATATCAGAGCACTATAATGTGAGAAAGAGAAGGCAGATGGGATGAATACATTATTTTCTTCTGTATACACAGGAAAGAACCATTACAACAAAATTTAAATCCAAAAGTTTACTGATATCTTGGTTTAGATGAGATCAAGAAAAAACTGGATACCATTATGGTATAAAAAAAAGTCAGAAAATATGCAGCAGTTTTAGGACCCAATCTCCTTAAGCAAAGTATCATAAGACTGACGATAAGCTAACTGAAAAGGAAACCAGAGCCTATGAGGAAACAAAATAGCATTACATGAATTGGAACCTACTGGGAAGGTTATAAGACTATTTAAGACTATAGTCAAGAAAACAATCTCATGAGTGACAAACAGCATGGTTTTATGAGAAAAAAACTAATCTAATTAATGTCTCTAAGGAAGAAGCAATGAAAGGTCAATAATTTGATGTTATGCAATTGGATTTTACAAACACATTTGATACAGTGCCATTTGGGAGATTTTAGTACAAAATTAAATGGACATGAAACCCAAAATTGTTATTTTATGATTAAGATAGAGAATGCAATTTTAAAGAACATTTCAATTTACTTTTATTATTATTTAACTTGCTTCTTCAGATATCCTTTGTTGAAGAAATAGCAATACATATGGGTGAGCCAATCACATGAGGCATCTATGTGCAGCCACCAATCGGCAGCTACTGAGCCTATTTAGATATGCTTTTAAACAAAGGATATTATGAGCATGAAGCTAATCAGCTATTAGAATTAAATTGGAAAGTTGTTTAAAACTGAATGCACTTTCTAAATCATGAAAGAAAGAATTTAGGTTTTATGTCCCTTTAACCCCTTAACCTATTTTGACGTATATATACCTCATGCAGTACTTTGCTTATTGTACTGTATTAAGTATATATATATATATATATACGTCTGAGCTGCAGGAAGCTTCAGCAGAGCTGGAGTTCCTGAGCTCATCGCATCTGTGTTTATATGGAACCGGAGCACGATCAGTACTCTAGTTCCATATGAAGGCAGATGCCAGATCGTTACAGACGGAGATACTATATGTGTCACCGTCTGTAAGGATCATCTGCTGGTGACGGCGGAAGGTACGGGAGGGAATCCGGGAGGTGGGTGGGTGGTCCAGCAGTAGAGGGTGGAGTTAGAGGGAGTGGGATTGCCCTATACTACAGAAAAAAATAAAGTGACAGGGAGGGATGGGTAGCTACACTACAGAAAAATGTGGGGTGAGGGGGCTCCCTAACTAATTATCCGGAGGGTGGAGGTGAGGGGACCACTACACTACAGAATTTTTCTTTTAACAAATTAAAACATTAAAATATATATATAAAAAAGTGGTTTATAGGTACTGGCAGACAGCTGGCAGTATCTATGATGGCAGGCCCTAGTTAGAGGGGGAGGGTTAGAGAGCTGTTTGGGAGGGATTAGGGAGGTTGGAGGGTAAGGGGGGACTTACACTGCAGAAAATAATAAAAAATATTAATTCCTTACATTTTCAAACTGTCAGAATGTCTGCCAGTACCTTACATGGTGGTGACTAGTGGGGTGAGGGAGGTAAAAAGCTGTTTGGGACTGGAGAAATCAGAGGGTGGAAAGTGTTAGGTGGGAGGGTATATATATATCGAAAGCGAATGGATTAAAAAGTGCTGTGTAAAACAAAAAATGAAATGTATATAGTGTAATACCGTTTTAAAAAGAAAGGTGAGAAGTTTATAAATCAGTGCTGACTTTGTGTAGCCTCATGGTTATGAGGTATATCATCTGCCAAGAGGGGGGACTATTCGTCCCTCTCGTAATGATGAATGTATCCTCTTGTAAGTTTTTTTAAAAATGTAGAAACTTACCCTCATATCATGCAGCTATAATAATTTGCATGGAGTGGGAGGGTATGTAAATTTTTTTATTAACAGTTATGCTATAACCTTAAATTAAAACTTTGCTTTTATTTAAATATATAAAATAAATAAAAACGAAATGTTAAAATAGTCCAAGAAGGGAACTATAATATTGTGGATATTATCTTTTCTAAAAAGATATTGATTAATAAAACCAGTTTAAATTTTTCTGATAAAGTGAGCATAGACATTCACGAAATGCGTTAGGAACTCTTGTGACGTCAATGACATCACTTCCATTAACCGCTCGGCATGCTAACAGATAGAGATGACGATTTGGACTGGTTTATTTATCAAGATCTTTTAGAAAATATAATATCGATGATATTATAGTTCCCTTCTTGGACTATTTTAACATTTTGTTCTATTTTTTTTTTTTTAATAAAAGGAATATTAAATTTAAGTTAGGAGGAGAGGACCAACACTTATATGTAACAACAAAGAGTATTATGAAAAATTTGAGTTCATCCTGAACAAATGCTCATTTGACATTATTGTTTTAACAGTAGAATACTTACAGAAGGAGCTAGCCCAAATTGACACAGACCTGTCACATATGGAGAGTGAATTATGGACAGGTATGTCTATGGAGGCTATGGACAAGTTTCATAAGGAAGTTAATAAAAATATTGCTGACCTGAAGCTTGTTATACAAAAATGCTCCAAATTTCAGAGGGATGAGCAAGACTATTCAGTGGGGGAAGTGTATTGGTGGCACACCGATAATACCGGAAGTCAGAGACAAGGTACTTCCGGTTGGAGCCGTAGGCAAAACTGTCACCCAACAAGGAATGTGGATACATCTGACAATAGTACAGAGTCCTCGGCGGGGGACTCAGAGCCCAACAACCTCTCAGGAAAGGGGGGAAGCGACACCCTAATAAAATGGAACATCAGCAGCAGGAATGGCCAAACGGGAGACTCAATCCAAACGCAACCAGAGGAAGAACTAGTGGTAAACATATCAAAAAATACAGTCTTTCAAATGATGAGAATAATATGCTAACAAAGGGACTGTCCTTTTGCCCTGAGACAGACTATAATTTCTTTAACCTCCAACAAGAATTGTTTAAATTTTTCAGAACACTGAAAGTTAAATCCTTTTTTGCTAATAGGATGAATGAGATTTCCAACAGTGCATATAAAAGTGGAGGTATGGGGGATGATGCTCTCAGAACTAACAATATGTCTATAAAGAAAGTGGGCTTAAGAAACAAAAGTGACTTTGTTCCTTTGCAGTACGATCCTAGCATTGATGTGTTTTCTAAACTAGTGTGTTATGACATCGAAAATTTAAGTAAGAATAAAAACAAGTATAGCAAAAACTTCACTAGTAAGAATTTCACTGCATGTAATAATTTGGCTGTAAAATCTCTGCATAATAACAATAATATCCTTCTAAAGGAAGCTGATAAGGGTGGTGCCATTGTTGTCTTGGACTTGGACAGGGATTACTATACAAAAGAAATTGAGCTACAATTAGCCAATAGAGAGGTATATTTACCCATTAATAGTAATCCTCTGCCGAAGATACAATGTGAGATAAACGTATGTATTTAACAAGCTTTAAAGAGAGATCTAATCACTAATGAGACAGCTAAATTTCTAACAGTTACCAATGCTAGAATCCCTAGAATCATACTCAGCCGAAGGTGCATAAGAATGCAAAAGAACCACCAGGGAGACCTATTGTCTCGGGAATGGAGTCTGTTTTTTCCAACATTGCAATTTACCTTGATAAGATTTTAAGGCCATTTGTAGAAAAATTTAATTCTTTTATAAAAGATACAAATGATTTTTTAGGTGAATTGCAATCATTGGATCTGCCCTCTGAAAAGTATCTAATTTTTAGTTTGGATGTATCAAGTCTTTATACGTCCATTCCACATTCTAGCGGTATGGCTGCAATAGAATTTGTGTTTGCTCAATCTAAGACATACTGTCAATGAGAAATTCATTTCATTTTGAAACTTTTAGAGATCATTTTGTACTGCAACTTTTTTCTATTTCAGCTATGGGTTCCAACATCGCTCCTACCTATGCCAATATATTCAGGAATATTTTTGAAGCACATTATGTTTACGAAAACCCACTATTTATTCAATATGGTGCCACAAGGTGGCGCTATATTGATGATATATTTGGCATATGGATGGGTGATGTTGGGACCCTATTGGATTTTGTTTCCTCCCTTAATCAGGTCACTAAACATATTACATTTACTATTGAATATAGTGAAGAAAGGATTAATTTCTTAGACACCACAGTATATAAGGAAAATGGAAATCTACAAACAGATCTCTACAGGAAGGCAATTGATCGCAATAATTTATTACATTATGACAGCGCTCACCCTAATGCTCTAAAAAACTCACTACCCATTAGTCAACTCCTAAGAGTCAAGAGAATTGCTACTGATAAGAGAATAGTCAGCAGTAGATTAGAAGAAATGTCTAATCTGTTTAGAGTAAGAGGGTACCCTTGTGATTTTATTGAGAGAGAGAAGGAACAAATTTTACAAATGTCTGAGGTTAACTTGTCTAATGTGAAGGAAAAAGCCAACAAAGACAGGGTGGTGTTTGTTACTCAATACAACAGACAAAGTAGAAAAATTGCACATATAATTCAAAAACATTGGAATATCTTAAAGTACAGTAATCCGGAAACAGTGGAATTTAAAAATCCCCCTATGACTGCTTTTAAGAGGCCGAGGAATATTAGAGACCAACTAATTAGATCTGATTTGGGAAAAAAGAAAAGAAGCAGACAAACACTTATAGGCCCCAATAAGAATGGATGCTTCCCTGCTTGGGGTGTAGCAATTGTAATATGTCATGCTCGGCCACCGGGGAGCTCCGGCGGCCCTCCTTGCGTGCTTGGTTCCCATGGTGACGTCTAGCTCGGCTTTGCCATCCCCTTCAGCTGACGTCACTATTAGGCTTCATAGTCCGGGCTTCTGGTTTCTCTGGTGCCCGTTTGTTTGTTCCTTCGTGGCTCCTGAGTGCACTGTACTGTATTGACCCTCAATCTGCTGGATTACCTGTTGCCAAACTCTGCAAGTACTGACTACTCTGTGTTAATCCTCAAACTGCCTGATAAACTGTTGCCAAACTCTGCAAGTACTGACTACTCTGTGTTAACCCTCAAACTGCCTGATTACCTGTTGCCAAACTCTGCAAGTACTGACTACTCTGTGTTAACCCTCAAACTGCCTGATAAACTGTTGCCAAACTCTGCAAGTACTGACTACTCTGTGTTAACCCTCAAACTGCCTGATAAACCTGTTGCCAGATTCTGCATTACTGACTTCGCTGGGCTTAACCTTCTTATTGCTTGATTTCAAGTTACCATCTCATGCATTATTAACTGTTTTCTTGTTTAACTCTCCTTTTGTCTGAGTATAAGTTCTTTAACCCTGCATTCCTGGATTGTGGAGGACTATTTCTGAACTGCCTAAATACAGCTCCCTATTCAGAAGGCTATCCGGCTGATATCTAGAATTTCTTTTCTCTTCCCTGAGGACTCGACCAACACTGCTCCATATCGTGAGTACCTTATTTTATAGAAGTTGTTGTGGGGTCACGTCCTGGGTTAAACTCAGAGTGCAAGGGTGTTGTTTTAGTCCACCCTAGCATTTGGGTCTTCTTCTGGACATTTCCTAACCTGACATAATAATCTTATAAAAAGTTCTAACTTTTGTCATCCCCGAACAGGCAAAACATTTATGATCAATGGCTTTTTTACATGTAACACAAACTATGTAATCTATATTTTAAAAATGTCCTTGTGCTAGATTTTATGTAGGTGAAACGACTAGACGAGTCAAATATTAGAACTGCCTACAAAAAATCACCTGTTGCATGTCACTTTAAGGAGGCTGGACACACAGTGAACCAACTTAGATATCAGATCAGATCATTGTACCAGTTGACAGGCGAGGCATTAAAGCAGAGAGAGGCATTCTGGATCTATCATCTACAGACCAGGATGCCTCAAGAAATGAATAAAGATTTGGATCTTTCTGTATTTTTATAGATCTCTCTGTGTAGATCTATTTGTATATGTATTGATGTAGTTTTTTTTATATAGTAACTTTTTTATATAGTAACTAAGTTTTCATAAATCTAATGGGTAACCTATATATATATTATAGAAAATATTGTTGTTACTGATGTAACTGACTATTGTAACCTAATAATGTATATATTATAGAAAATACTGTTGTTACTGATGTAACTAAATAAGCATATTAACCCCTAACCCGCTGCCCCCTACATTGCAAAACACTAAATTAAACTATTAACCGCCAAACCTAACACCCCCTAACTTAAAATTAAAATTACAATATAACTCTATTTAAATAAATAAAAAATTACCTGTGAAATAAATATAAACCTAACATTAAACTATAAATTAAACTAACACAACTATTCTAATAAAATTAAAAAAAAACTACCAATTAAAATATCTAAATTATAAATTTAAAAAACCTAACACTACGAAAAAAAAAAAAAAATCTAAATAACAAGTAAAAAAGCAAAGCCTATGGGGGCGGAGCTACGCCATGCTGGAGCATGGACGCATTGTTTTAGAGCTCCGGAGTTGTTGGGACCTTGGGGCACTTAAAATGGCACTTTTGCTGACCGAACCTACCACAATCATATTCTAACTATAGCCTAATACCACCGGCACTTAGTTCATACAGTGGATCAGAGGAAGAGTACACGAGGAGACTCTTTGGAGCTGTAACAACGGAGGTCGCGGTCGCCATCTTGCCGCCTACGAACCCCACAGCCGCTTAGCCCAGACTGGATGAGCTGACTTTGCAGGACCCCGTCTGAGGCAAACTTACCCCGATCTAGCCTCCGGACCATTCCTACACCGCACAGTACCCGGAGCAGTTGGAATCGAGCGGAGAGATCTATCCGCAGTTACCGGACGCCTCCGGCATTCCCACGTGGTGGGCCCAGGTACATTCCTTACTCTGCTACACAATCACCGCGCAGATCAACAGCGAACTCCCATGGGGTTATATAGTTGAATAAAAGAGGGCACAACATATTTAATAAGAACCTATATTGAGTGACTGTCTATGCTAATCTAGAACTGCTTGTTAATGACCACAGCCATATGGAAATACACAGTGGCCATAACTGAATTTCAAGAAGTGATAGCCAAATCACAACACTCCCATAACAGAAGTATTTAGTGCCCAGCTATCTTAATCGGTTGATATAACGCATTTATTATTATTGCCACAGAAGCTACTCCTCAGGTAATCCGAGCCAGAATTTACAGTTAACCTGGGGCCTTCCTAACTTCCTAGCTATTGCAAGCAATACCATCTTAGGTTGCATTGGTTCCGGTGGGGCCTTATAATAGCTCACTCCTATACAAGTTCCCAACCCAGTCTACACTCTTGTATGGTCAAATACCTCTATAAAGGACACAATAACTCTGACACACTAGTGTCTTATATACACACCTAGCTGATCAGGGGCTACCACCCCACACTCACAGTCCCTTGGTGAAGTGAGGCAGAACACAGACCTCTTGGGCCCCATTACTGCGAGAATCTACCAACTATCCACCTTTACACAGAATGGCTAGCAAAAAGGGCAACAAACCTGACAAACAATCAAAATCACAGGCCCTGGGCCCCTCCGTTTCTTCATTATTTCATCCACAAGAAGCGGCGGCTACTGATATAGTGCATCCCCCGGACCCTTCTCCTAATACCCCAGGATCTACTACTCCACATGACCCTCTTCAGTCTATACAGTCCCAGATAGCTGGGCTTCCCTCCAAATCTGATATTGAATCCCTAAAGAAGTTTATCAAGGACGAAATTAAAGACCTAAAAAAAGACCTTAATGATCTGGGGTCTAGGATGGAATATATAGAAGAAGGCCAAGAACACCTTAACACCATGGTCAGCTCTAACACTCAGCAAATTTCCATACATGACTCTATGATTCAAAACTTGAACGATAAAATTGAAGACCTCGAGAACCGAGGCAGAAGAAATAACTTACGCCTGAGGGGAATCCCTGAGGATATCCCTTCGGACCAACTCAAAACTTATGTTATTGAGCTTTTTCACTTTCTTCTCCCTCAAGCACCCCCCCCCCACTTCAAAATGATGACATTGAGAGGGTGCATAGGGCCCTAAGACCTCCCGCCAAACCACCGGCCCCACCAAGGGATGTAATCCTTAGATTCCTAAAATATACCATTAAAGATGATGTCTGGCAAGCTGCCAGAACTAGAAGATCAATTCAATTCCATAACCACACTCTACAAATCTATCAAGACCTTTGCCCCCAAGCGATTCAACGCAGAAGAGAAGTCCGCTTTATAACCAAAACCCTCCAAGAAAACAACATTATATACCGTTGGGGCTTCCCATTCAGCCTGATATCCCACAACGGAGCCCAAGTTGTATATAAAAATTTCAGAGACTCATTTGGTCAAAAATAGCACCCAAGAGGCACAAGACAGGCTCTCCCTCCACATCTTCAGGACTGTGATCCATCTGGTATTCCCTAGAGAACACCTCTTCCTTTCTTCAACTCAATGTTAACAGTCAAAGAATGCTATCCTTGACTCAACGACTCCAGGGGGTCCCTCCAGGACAGTACCCTTTAAAAACAGAACCGCACATGTCTTTCTATGTGGTATAGTATAAAACCTTCAAGTTTTGTCTCACAGAGTAGTTTCTCTGTTTTCACTATATCACCTTAATCAGCATATATGAACTAGGTTTATCAGCCCTAACTTGCCATTTGTTTTGACTTTAGTTACATGTTCGCCCTTAAAGGTTAACCAACATTATTCCTCCCCCTTGATTGATGTTCTTACAACTCTTCCCCTGCCTCAATGGTTGTTGTAGTGACTTATTTTATGATTTTTGTTTTTGCTTGTTGCTGTTACTTCTGCCCATTTATGCAAGTTTCACTGCATTTGATTGTACCTGTGCACGTATAACTGGCTCCAGAAATGTTAATTTTTTCAATGTTTCCATACTGTGTTTTTCTCAAGGTTCTCCCACTCCATCTTTGACATTAATTAACCATTTTCAGGTCAGATCCACAAGAACGCCAGGTAATTACAATTCTTTTTCTGTAAACCAATATATACTCATGCCTCTGATTGCCATTGCTATTTCTCAGTATCACCAACATACTATCCTCATACAATGTCACATATATGATAGAATCTTCCATACGTTCTCAGACCCCCCTTTCTCAATGCTAGTCCAGACCTTTAAATATACAGATGGATAGGGATCCCAGAACAATTACTATTCTTTCCCATAATGTTAAGGGTCTTAATATCCCTCAAAAAAGATCTAGCGCCATAAGAGAATTCCAAAAACTTAAATACGACATTGTTCTACTACAAGAAACCCACTTTAAGAAAGGTAGGGAACCCCTACAATCTCTTAGGAAATTTGGTCAGGTATTCCTCTCTTCCCACTCAACAAAACACAACGGGGTGGGTATTTTAATTAGAAAACAGATTCCTTTCCTTCCCACTAACATCTACAGGGACAGAGAGGGCAGATTGCTAGTGATCACCGGTCGCCTCTTTAACAAGGTTATTACTATCGCCAATGTTTACGCTCCCAACTCGAGTCCTGCCCGATTTTTTCTCCATTCTTGTAACACAATCTCTGAACACACTAGAGGCAGCTTAATTCTAGGTGGAGACTTTAACGTAGCTTTAGATCCCAACCTGGACTGCTCGTCCGGTTCCTCCTCTGTTCCTCAGAGCACATTAAAAGCAATTAAGTACTCCTTGTCAAAACTAAATGTCCACGATGCATGGAGAATTTACCACCCATAAATAAAAGACTATTCGTTTTATTCATATCCACACCAAAGCTATTCCCGCATCGATTACCTGATGATTGATGTCACTAGCATAACACTAAATCAATCTACAGATATACACCCCATAACCTGGTCCGACCACGCTATTATCAGCTGTTCGTTAAAATGGCCCACATCCCAGAGACCTGACCAAACATGGAAGCTAGATGAATCCCTATTGACTGACCCTATGACTAAATTACAAATAATGGACAAGCTCACAACTTATTTTAGATTAAATTCCACCCCTGATGTTTCGCCACTTCATATTTGGGAGGCACACAAGTGCGTCATTAGAGGAGACCTTATAGCAATCAAAGCTGACAGAAATAGACAAAACACATTAATACTTAAAAATCTACTTGAAGAACTCTGGAAACTACAAGACTCACATAAGAGACACCCAAAGGCTCACTCCGTACTTGAACACATTCAACATAAACAACAACAATTAGACCTCCTCTTGGGTAGGGAGGCCAAACGTAGGGCCCTCTTTCTTAGAAGGAGGTTTTATGAGGGAGGAAATAAACAGGGCAGACTATTGGCGAGACTCTTACGTAATAAATACTCTAAGAATTACATTATGTTGATAAAAGATGCCAAGGGCAAGGTTTGGTACTCATCCTCAGACATAGCTAACAACTTCAGAACATATTATGAAGATTTTTACAACCTACACAGAAATACAACCCCACCCACGCACTCTGCAATTGCATAATATCTATCATCCCTTAAGCTTCCCTCTATCACTGAAGATCAAAAATCAGAATTAGACTCCCCCTTCACCCTAAAAGAACTCCAGAAAGCTATCCTCTCGTTTCCCTCTGGTAAGGCCCCTGGTCCAGATGGCTTTGGTCACTCATACTACTCCAAATTCATTGAGGTACTAGCCCCCCCACTCCTGGCCCACTTCACAGATATCGATAACAACTCCTCCTTCCCTCCCCTCTCCCTACAAGCACACATATCTGTGATCCCTAAGCCAAATAAGTCCCCTGACCTCATTCCCAATTATAGACCGATATCCCTTCTGAATGCGGACATAAAAATTTATGCAAAATTGTTGTCGATTAGACTAAACCGATTTCTCCCCGACCTGATCCATCAAGATCAGGTCAGCTTTGTCCCTTATAGAGAGGCAAGAGACAATACGATCCGTAATCTCCATCTCTTTTGGCACTCTAAAAAACAAGGCCTCCCCACGATATTCCTTTCCACAGACGCGGAGAAGGCCTTTGACCGCGTTAGTTGGCCCTTTCTCAAAGCTACCCTCAAAATTTTTGGTATCGGAGATCCTATGCTCCATAGAATCTTTGCACTCTATAACTGCCCAAGTGCCCGAATATTAATTAATGGTACACTTTCCACTCCTTTTCAGATATCGAATGGCACTAGACAAGGATGTCCCTTGTCCCCCCTACTGTTCGTCTGTGTATTAGAAACATTTGCTGCCAAAATTCGACAAAATCCAGAGATTGAGGGTGTAACAATCGAGAGGGAATCCTATAAATTGTCCCTGTTCGCTGACGACGTGCTATTTTCCCTCACTAACCCTATTAACTCCATCCCGCAATTACTTGACAAACTCTCACTTTTTAATAGCTTGACTAATTTTCTCATCAACCATTCTAAGTCGGAGTACCTGGGGGTCTCCCTGTCGCCCACCCTCGCCCAGCAACTTAAAACCACATGCCCCTTTCGCCAGTGCAAATCCTCCCTAAAATACTTATGCACGTTTCTTATCGATGAGCTAGACTTAATCTATAACTTAAATTTTGCCCCCTTAAAACTCTCCCTGGAGCGCAAGTTATCCTCATGGCACTCCAGACGCCTCTCTTGGATGGGCAGAATCAATGCAATAAAAATGACAGCATTTCCTAGAATTTTATATTTACTACAAGCTCTCCCAGTCCCCCTCCCCCATCGATTTCTAAATAACCTTCAACAGCTATTCAACTCCTTCATTTGGGGGGGGGGAAACATTCCAGAATTAATAGTAAGACAATGTTGAAACCACGCATTCATGGTGGATTGGGTGTCCCTGACTTGACTCTATATAACCACACAATCTTTATCCAGAGATTTCTTGACTGGAGATTACATAAATCCCAGAAAAGATGGATCACTCTGGAGGAACTCCTTAACGCTGGTCTACATTTACAGACTTGTTGCTGGGCTCCTGGCGGTGAGGAGGGGATTAGAAGCCTGGAAAACCCAATAACTAAAGAGACTTTCACCCAATGGGAAAAGATCAATAGAATCAACCCCTACCTCTCTTCCAGACCTTCCCCCCTGACCTCCCTGATCCATAACCCGGAGTTTCCCCTGCCAATTGGAGGATTGACTTCTGGAGCCTACCCCCTCTCTTTAGATATCGCCATCCACCATATTTCGGAAAATGAACACCTCATCTCCCTAACACAAATACGGGACACAGAATTCACATGGGCTCATAATTGGTTTAACTACAGGAGAATCCACCACTATATCACCACACACAGATTCCAACCCAACATGCTGCGACCATTGACCAATTTAGAAAAACTGCTATCATCCACCTCTTCACTTAGTCATACCCTCACTAAGATATACTCTATACTAACACCCCCCCCCCCCTGGTAATCTGCCCGCCTCTTTGGAATCTTGGTAAAGAGAATTGGGGGTTATCATTCTTCCTCAAATGGCCTCCTCCATGTTTATTAACACTAAAACCTCTTCCTCATCAGCGGGGATATTAGAAATGAACTACAAAATCCTTCATAACTGGTACCTCAAGCCACGACGCATGCATAAATTATACCCCTCAACCAGTAACCAATGTTGGCGCTGTGGCCATGTAGGTAGCGGTATGGGCCATATGTGGTGGTGGTGTGGCGTTATCAACTCTTGAAATCATTCTTGAAATTGAGAAGATTTTTCAAAAATCAATTCCCTGTGACCCTTTAATATTTCTACTGCAGAAAAACATCAAACTCCCCTCCAAAACCCATATCCTATTATTCCGTATTTTCACAAATGGTGCTAAATCACTTATCGCTAAAAACTGGAAATCCCCAAACCCCCCTGAGGTAGTACAATGGAAAGCTAAAGTATCAGACCTACTAGAACTTGAGGAATATAGAGCATACAGACTAGACAATAGAGACCACTACATCCTTGCCCAAGACATGTGGGATCAGTACCTTAAAAACTAATCATAATCTTCCTGTGCATTTACCTTGATAGGTGGTTATACTTTTTACATCTTACAGATGGAGACCTAATTTCTTTCATTTTTTTTATTATTGCAATATTTACCAGTCTTGCAGCAATTCATTTAGTTGGTTATTGCTGGAACAGTAACGGGCCGTATTGGGCCTAATTTCTATTCTTTTTCCTTTTTTTTAAATTTTATTTTACCCCTTTTTTCTTTTTTTGCTTACAAATGTTATGTTAACGAAGTTATTTGTTCTATCCACTTTGTCTTATAAGCTACAAATGCTAAAATTGAAGTTGTTAATCATACTGGACTGTATTTTTATTAGCTTGTTTTCTCATGTTGTACTATGTAAGCAAATTTTTTCTTTTGAAAAATCCTTCCAATAAAAAGAACTTGGAATAAAAAAGCAAAGCCTATGAAAAATTTACATAATCTAAGTTGACTGTGTTAAATAATAGCAGTCAGTTTCCTTCACATGTGTGTGCTTCAGGGCCTGCCTGCCAGGGCACAGTGTCACCCCAGTGCAACTCATATCTGGTGTAACAGTAGTGTACATTTTAAAAAAAACAACACTTTTTTGACTGTGTTAAATAATAGCAATCAGTTTCCTTCACACTTGTGCGTTTAAGTGCCTGCCTGCCAGGGCACAGTGTCACCCCAGTGCAACTCATATCTGGTGTAACAGTAGTGTAGATTTAAAAAAAAAAAACAGTTTTTGACTGTGTTAAATAATAGCAGTCAGTTTCCTTCACACGTGTGCGTTTCAGTGCCTGCCTGCCAGGGCACAATGTCACCCCAGTGCAACTCATATCTGGTGTAACAGTAGTGTAGATTTAAAAAAAAAAAAACACTTTTTTGACTGTGTTAAATAATAGCAGTCAGTTTCCTTCACACGTGTGCGTTTCAGGGCCTGCCTGCCAGGGCACAGTGTCACCCCAGTGCAACTCATATCTGGTGTAACAGTAGTGTAGATTTAAAAAAAAAAACACTTTTTTGACTGTGTTAAATAATAGCAGTCAGTTTCCTTCACACGTGTGCGTTTCAGGGCCTGCCTGCCAGGGCACAGTGTCACCCCAGTGCAACTCATATCTGGTGTAACAGTAGTGTAGATTTAAAAAAAAAAAAAAACAATTTTTGACTGTATTAAATAATAGCAGTCAGTTTCCTTCACACGTGTGCATTTCAGGGCCTGTCTGCCTGCCTGCCTGCCAGTGCACAGTGTCACCCCAGTGCAACTCAAATCTGGTGTAACAGTAGTGTAGATTTAAAAAAACAACACTTTTTTGACTGTGTTAAATAATAGCAGTCAGGTTACTTCACACGTGTGCGTTTAAGTGCCTGCCTGCCAGGGCACAGTGTCACCCCAGTGCAACTCATATCTGGTGTAACAGTAGTGTAGATTTTAAAAAAAACAACAACACTTTTTTGACTGTGTTAAATAATAGCAGTCAGTTTCCTTCACACGTGTGTGTTTCCGGGCCTGCCTGTCAAGGCACAGTGTCACCCCAGTGCAACTCATATCTGGTGTAACAGTAGTGTAGATTTAAAAAAAAACAACAGTTTTTTGACTGTGTTAAATAATAGCAGTCAGTTTCCTTCACATGTGTGTGTTTCAGGGCCTGCCTGCCAGGGCACAGTGTCATCCCAGTGCAACTCATATCTGGTGTAACAGTAGTGTAGATTTAAAAAAAAAAACAAAACACTTTTTTGACTGTATTAAATAATAGCAGTCAGTTTCCTTCACACGTGTGCATTTCAGGGCCTGCCTGCCAGGGCACAGTGTCACCCCAGTGCAACTCATATCTGGTGTAACAGTAGTGTAGATTTAAAAAAAAACCAACACTTTTTTGACTGTGTTAAATAATAGCAGTCAGTTTCCTTCACACGTGTGCGTTTCAGTGCCTGCCTGCCAGGGCACAGTGTCACCCCAGTGCAACTCAAATCTGGTGTAACAGTAGTGTAGATTTAAAAAAACAACACTTTTTTGACTGTGTTAAATAATAGCAGTCAGGTTACTTCACACGTGTGCGTTTCAGGGCCTGCCTGCCAGGGCACAGTGTCACCCCAGTGCAACTCATATCTGGTGTAACAGTAGTGTAGATTTAAAAAAAAAACAACAACACTTTTTTGACTGTGTTAAATAATAGCAGTCAGTTTCCTTCACACGTGTGCATTTCAGGGCCTGCCTGCCAGGGCACAGTGTCACCCCAGTGCAACTCATATCTGGTGTAACAGTAGTGTAGATTTAAAAAAAAAAAAACACTTTTTTGACTGTATTAAATAATAGCAGTCAGTTTCCTTCACACGTGTACGTTTCAGTGCCTGCCTGCCAGGGCACAGTGTCACCCCAGTGCAACTCAAATCTGGTGTAACAGTAGTGTAGATTTAAAAAAACAACACTTTTTTGACTGTGTTAAATAATAGCAGTCAGGTTACTTCACACGTGTGCGTTTCAGGGCCTGCCTGCCAGGGCACAGTGTCACCCCAGTGCAACTCATATCTGGTGTAACAGTAGTGTAGATTTTAAAAAAAAAACAACAACACTTTTTTGACTGTGTTAAATAATAGCAGTCAGTTTCCTTCACACGTGTGCATTTCAGGGCCTGCCTGCCAGGGCACAGTGTCACCCCAGTGCAACTCATATCTGGTGTAACAGTAGTGTAGATTTAAAAAAAAAACAACACTTTTTTGACTGTGTTAAATAATAGCAGTCAGTTTCCTTCACACGAGTGCGTTTCAGGGCCTGCCTGCCAGGGCACAGTGTCACCCCAGTGCAACTCATATCTGGTGTAACAGTAATGTAGAATTAAAAAAAAATGTTTTGACTGTAATAGATTGAAAAGCAGTTAGTTGTCTGCAAGCGTGTGTGTCAGGCCTACAGCGTCTACTCTGCCAACTTCTGCCAGTGCACAGTGCCACTCATATCTGTTGTTACAGTAGCTTGCACACATAGTACCACCAATCGAAAAAAAATGACAGGCAGAGGCAGGCCACCCCGCAGTGGCCGTCGTGTTCGTTGTGGTGCTGTGATTCCCTTTGGCCCTAGAATAATGCCCAGTGTTCAGAGGCCACGTACCCCGAACTCGAACATTTCTGAGGACATAGTTGACTGGCTAACACAGGACACCCAATCTTATACAGCTTCCGCTCGGAACCTTGACGCACCATCCTCCTCCAGCTTAGCTTCGGGCACCTCTCAATTTACCACTCGCCCACCTGCCGCCACCACCAACACTAGCACCACAGCCGCTTCACTTGATCTGTCAGAGGAGTTATTTACACATCAGTTGGAAGAAATGAGTGATGCGCAACCATTATTGCCAGAGGATGTAGATAACAGGGATATGTCTCAGTCAGGCAGCATTACACACATGGACATACGGTGTGATGATGATGTTGTACCCGCTGTGGGAGTTTGGTCTGTCACTGTGAAGCGGGCATAACCCTTACACTACCTGATCGATACAACATCATACCTGATGTTTTAAAGCACGTTATTCCAAACAATTTAGGAATGTTAGGTGATTTATGCCTACTATGTAATTACAACTATGTAATTTTCCATGGGAATTTTGCCATGGATCCCCCTCCGGCATGCCACAATCCAGGTGTTAGTCCCCTTGAAACAACTTTTCCATCACTATTGTGGCCAGAAAGAGTCCCTGTGGGTTTTAAAATTCACCTGCCCATTGAAGTCTATGGCGGTTCGCCCAGTTCGCCCATTCGCAAACTTTTGGGGAAGTTCGCGTTCGCTGTTCGCGAACCCAAATTTTTAGGTTCGCGACATCACTTATAACAGGGATATGTCTCAGTCAGGCAGCATTACACACATGGACGTACGGTGTGATGATGATGATGTTGTACCCGCTGTGGGAGTTTGGTCTGTCACTGTGAAGCGGGCGTAACCCTTGCACTACCTGATCGATACAAAATCATACCTGATGTTTTAAAGCACGTTATTCCAAACAATTTAGGAATGTTAGGTGATTTATACCCTTTATGGATTAAAACCAGACTCTGCATCAACTATGTAATTTTCCATGGGAGTTTTGCCATGGATCCCCCTCCGGCACGCCACAGTCCAGGTGTTAGTCCCATTGAAACAACTTTTCCATCACTATTGTGGCCAGAAAGAGTCCCTGTGGGTTTTAAAATTCGCCTGCCCATTGAAGTCAATGGCGGTTCGCCCGGTTCACCGGTTTGCGAACTTTTGCGGAAGTTCGCGTTCACCATTCGCAAACTCAAATTTTTATGTTCGAGACATCACTAGTTTCAATCTTATAATCCAGCCGGAAGTATATTATATATATCCCATAGTATGGAATGTCTTCCTCTGTGTGCAGTATACTATCTGATTATTTGATAATGTCATGTGGCACCTTAAATACAGCTCAACCATAAGGTTTGATATGCTTGAGTTTCAGATACCCTGCTATAACCCCCTCCTAAAACAAGATATTTATTTCCATGTGTTTAGTTTTACAAATTACTTTAGTAAAAGTAGCCCTATTATTATTTATAACAGAGCATTTGCCCTCCTCTGAAATGTTAGTTGTTTTTTGGGCACGCTGAGGCCCTAGCTGGCTTGGGAGGTGCAATTGAGAAATATAGACCCAAGAGTTGTCTGTCTTTCCTAAAAACCCTCAGTTTAGTGTGCTGTGCAATTGAAGGTCCAAAAGTGGCCTTTGTTATTTATGAGGGGCAAAAATAGAGGGTGGTTAGTTGGTTTGCTCCCCACATTGTTTACTGTACTTGGAATTGTATATATTTGATTCATGACATAATGTATGTATCTGTTCCATTGAGCAACCTGTATGTCTGGTACCTATATTACCCTCAAAAAAAATAAAAAAAAAATAAAAAAAATGTAATATACGTTATTGAATGCAAAAAATGTAAAATGCAGTACACAGGCGAAACTGAGAGAACTGTAAGAGAACACCTGAGGGAACATATACTGTCTATCGAACATTCTAATGAAAAAAGAAATATTGATATCCCAGTCGCCAAACACTTTAGAGAGTGCAACGATAGTAATCTGAAATATTTCACAGTGTTTGAGAAAGTTTTTAAAAATAAAAGGGGAGGAAATCATGCAAATGATCTTCTAAGAGCAGAAGCCAGATAGATTTTTTTAGCTTCAAACCCTGCACCCAAATGGTCTTAACCTTGAATTTTGCCTGAACAGCTTTTTACAAGACAATTGATATTAAATATATATAGGATATATATATATATAGGATATATATATACACACATATATATACACACACATATATATATATATATATATATATATATATATATATATATATATATATATATATATATATATATATAGGAATATCAATGAAGTGATCCTTATATATTTCTAAATATATATCTTAGGATGTTTTGCAAAAGAGTTGTGCAAAATATTTTCAAAAAAAGTTGTAACCATATTTCCACTTTACCTATGTGTTTAATGCCAAATTTTATTCAAATTATACACATTCAAATCATATGTGTTGAAGACTTTCTAACATAGAATTGTGAGTTAAAGGATATTCAGTGTTATTGTGTTTAAAGCATGTGATAACTAAGAATGAATACATAATATATCTGTGCCGAAAGACTGATATGCTTAACCATATGTGATACACCTTTAAGGAATGCAATTTGGAGTAGGGTATAAAACATCCCTCTCCACCTCTAGTATCCAGCTTGACCTGGACAGCCAATATGCGTTGCTTGGATACAGTACCGTTTGGAAACGCTCATCTTTTTGCCCCAGACTAGACACCATCACAGGGGAGAGCCATAGAGCCGGATGTAAATTTTCACTAAGTGAAACACTGACGCCAGTAGTGAGATAGAATTCACCACCATCCTGCTACAGAAACGGTCTACCAAAGGATACATAGGAACACACTGAAGGAAGTGTTGAAATCAACCAATAGGATTTCAGTAGCTCTCATCCTATTGGCTGATTTGAATTTGAATTTGAAGACTCAAATCAGCCAATAGGAATGCAAGGTACGCCATTTTTAAACGGGTACCTTGCATTCAACTTCTGTGTACAGTGGTGATTTATGAAGAGGATGCTCTGCGCAGGATGTCATCGCCGGTCCTGGATAGCTCTGCGCTGCGCTGCAGGGATGAAGATAGAAGACGCCCCCGCGATGGATGAAGATATTGCCGTCTGGATGAAGACTTCTCGCCACCTGGATGAAGACTCACCGTCTGGATGGGGATGGATGTCCAGACTTCAGGAACTGTGAGTAGATTTTATGGGGTTAGTGGGTTTTTTTTGTTTTTTTATGGGTGGATTTTTTTTTAGATTAGGGATGTGCACTGTAAAAAAACTGAATGCCTTTTTAAGGGCAGCAAAAGAGCTGAATGCCCTTTTAAGGGCAATGCCTATACAAATGACCCTTTTGGGGCAATGAGTAGCTTTGGTTTTATTTAGACTTAGGTTTTTATTTTGGGGGGTTAGTTGGGTGGGGGGTTTTACTGTTGGGGGGACTTTATATTGTTTTTCTAGGTAAAATTGTAGTTTAACTTAGGGCAATGCCCTACAAAAGGCCCTTTTAAGGGCTAATAGTAGTCTATTGTAGGTTAGAGGGTGTTTTTATTTTGGGGGACTTTTTTATTTTTATAGGGCTATTATATTAGGTGTAATTGTTTTTATATTTGATAATTTTGTTTATTATTTTTGTAAACTTAGAGTTTTTTATTTTTTGTAATTTTAGTGTTTCTTATTTTTTGTAATGTTAGATTTTTTATTTTTTTCGTAGTGGTAGGTTTTTTTAAATTTGTAATTTAGGAATTTTAATTGGTCATTTTTTTTAATTTTATTAGAATAGTAATGTTAGGTTAATTTATAGTTTAAACTTTCCACAACGCTGCTCTAAGTCCAGGTACAGTCTGCTCTTGATCGGTTTGTTGGAAGCAGTACCGCTATGACACAGACCATGCCAAGCTGCAAAGCACTATGGCGTGGTGCACACCATTGGCCGAGCAAGCCGCAAACGATAAACAGAAAAAGCAAAAGGCAGCACTCTGGGAAAAAAAATTATATTAAAAATACGAAACTTTATTATTGATTCATGTAAAATAACACACTTCAACAAACGGAGGACAAACAGGACAATCCTTACGTGTTTCGTGCCTGTTGGCACTTAATCATAGGATAACCAGAACGTTCCCCTCCTTCCCCTTTTGATGGCCCTTAAACAAAACAGAAACGATCACGCTGATAATCAGTAATCAAAGCCAACAGGAAGGGAAACATTCGGCTAGATTATGAGTTGTGCGTTAGGGTAAAAAAGCAGCGTTAAGAGGTCCTAACGCTGCTTTTTAATGTCCTCTGGTATTACGAGTCTTGAAGGTTTAGGGTCACCGCACACTTCTTTGTCCTTACCGCAAAACGACTTACGTAAACTTCATAAAGTCTTTTTCCTATGGGACTTCCATAGTGCGGGTATTACGAGTCTGTCCTGGGAGGCCAAAAAGTGAGCGGTACACCCTCTACCTCAAGGATCCCTAACGCATTCTAAAGTCAGTAGTTAAGAGTTTTATGGTACAACGCAGTAACATAAAACTCATAACTAAAGTGCTAAAAAGTACACTAACACCCATAAACTACCTATTAACCCCTAAACCGAGGCCCTCCCGCCTCGCAAACACTATAAAAAAATGTAACCCCTAATCTGCTGCTCCGGACACCGCCATCACCTACATTATATTTATGAACCCCTAATCTGCTGCCCCCAACATCGCTGACACCTACATTATATTTATTAACCGCTAATCTGCCGCCCCAATGTCACTGTAACCTACCTACACTTATTAACCCCTAATCTGCCGCCCCCAACGTCGTCGACACTATAATAAACATATTAACCCCTAAACCGCCGCAATCCTGCCTCACAAACATTAGTTAGATATTATTATCCCCTAATCTGCCGTCCCTAACATCGCTGCCATCTACCTACATTTATTAACCCCTAATCTGCTGCCCCCAACGTCGCCGTCACTATACTAAATATATTAACCCCTAAATCTAAGTCTAACCCTAACCCTAACACCCTCTAACTTAAATATAATTAATATAAATCTAAATAAAAATTCCTACCATTAACTAAATAATTCCCATTTAAAACTAAATACTTACCTATAAAATAAATCCTAAGCTAGCTACAATATAACTAATAGTTACATTGTATCTATCTTAGGGTTTATTTTTATTTTACAGGCAAGTTTGTATTTATTTTAACTAGGTAGAATAGTTATTAAATAGTTATTAACTATTTAATAACTACCTAGCTAAAATAAATACAAAAGTACCTGTAAAATAAAACCTAACCTAAGTTACACTAACACCTAACAGTACAGTATAATTAAATAAATTAACTAAATTAAATACAATTACCTAAATTAAATTAACTTAGAACAAGTACAAAAAACACCACTAAATTACAGATATTTAAACTAATTACACCTAATCTAATAGCCCTATCAAAATAAAAAAGCCCCCCCCAAAATAAAAAAACCCTAGCCTAAACTAAACTTTGCCAATAGCCCTTAAAAGAGCCTTTTGTGGGGCATTGCCCCAAAGTAATCAGCTCTTTTACCTGTAAAAAAAAATACAAACAACCCCCCCAACAGTAAAACCCACCACCCACACAACCAACCCCCCAAATAAATAACTATCTAAAAAAACCTAAGCTCCCCATTGCCCTGAAAAGGGCATTTGGATGGGTATTGCCCTTTAAAGGGCAGTTAGCTCTTTTTGCAGGCCCAAACCCTAACATAAAAATAAAACCCACCAATACACCCTTAAAAAACCTAACACTAACCCCCTGAAGATCGAATTACCCCTATTTAAGTTAGGGGGTGTTAGGGTTAGACTTAGATTTAGGGGTTAATACATTTAGTATAGTGGTGGCGACGTTGGGGGCAGCAGATTAGGGGTTAATAAATGTAGGTAGGTGGTGGCAATGTTAGGGACGGCAGATTAGGGGTTAATAATATTTAACTAATGCAAATGAATGTCGAAACCAACAAAAAGTTGTGTAACTAAAAAGCACTCATCTCTATACTAGCCAAATTGGAAATTACATATCCATATATATAAGCAAAAGTGTAACAATGAAAAACACTACAATATTTCCCTAAAGGGGAAACCAGCGGTTAAAATGTCAAACTTTATTAAGTATGGGTTAAAATGGGACAAAAACTTAAAAACAACAAGTGGTATTTATCAATCCTATAGATAATCCAATTAATCGTTTCCTATGTGGGCAGAAATCAATAATGTGCCAAAGGATAATAGCACACTAATGCATAGATCTTGGCAATTTACACTGAAGGGAACTCAGTATATATGTTATTAGATATAATAAGGACAACAAGGTAAAATGGTTGTTACTAAGGTTGTCAGAGAAATACTAAGACAGAGAATAAATATAGGGCAATCATAAGTGCTGTTCAAATAACACTAAGGCAGATTATAAGTGTAATACAGTCATTGGTACTTTTCATATATGATGTATAAGTGTAAACCAGTCATTAATACTGTTCATATATGATGTATATGTATTGCTAATGAAAACAGTTACAATGAGCTGGTTATAAGAAAATGTATCAGTATGGTTACCGTATTTTTCGCTCCATAAGACGCACTTTTTTCCCCTTCAAAAGTAATGGGAAATGTCTGTGCGTCTTATGGAGCGAATGTGACTGGCATCGTACAGTGTCAGAAGTGAAAAACTAGTAATAGTTAAGGAGATTTTGCTACTATGCTACTTTAATCTCTCTCAGTTGAGCAAGTTGCAGTGAGAAAGTAATTTCCTGCTTGCTCTGCTCACCGCCCGCCCGCCCGCCCACCTCCTAACTCCCGCGCTATGTGATGCCTAGTGTATGTGCATTGGGGATCCTGAGAGAGGAGGAAAACACTCGGACGTACAAGCTATTTGGATTACGGTTTGGTAATGGTTCCATAAAGGGCAATACAGACACTGGCTGCTGGCACCTACTGTCACACTCGCAGACACTATAGGTGCATGTATACTCAGCAAGTTTTTGCTTGTACGCGGTAGCCCCACGCCTCCCCCTGAGCAGCCACAGACTGACACCCAGGACACCTGCTCTTCCCGTGGCTCCAGACTCCTGGAGGACGCTGGCAGAATGGACCAGAATTTTTTTAAGAAGAAGTAAAGAGGCACTTTTTAATTTGGTTTAGCGTGAGGAACACCCATGCTGTGCCCAAAGCAGCTATGGTCACGGCCGTTCCGGAAGCTACACATTAGCCATGTACGGGAGGATGGGAGTGTGGAGACCTAGATGGGCACACTATAACCAGCCCTGAGATGCTAGTGTGGCCGTCTAGGTCTCCACACTCCCATCCTCCCATACACGGCTAATGTGTTGCTTCCAGAACGGCCATGACCATAGCTGCTTTGGGCACAGCATGGGTGTTCCTCGCGCTAAGCCAAATTAAAAAGTGCCTCTTTACTGCTTCTTAAAAAAATTCTGGTCCATTCTGCCAGCGTCCTCCAGGAGTCTGAAGCCACAGGAAGAGCAGGTGTCAGTCTGTGGCTCAGGGGGAGGCGTGGGGCTACCGGGTGCAAGCAAAAACTTGGTGAGTATGCAGACACCTAACCAGCCCTGAGATGCTAGTATGCCCATCTAGGTCTCCACACTCCCATCCTCCCATACATGGCCAATGTGTAGCTTCCGGAACGGCCGTGACCATAGCTGCTTTGGGCACAGCATGGGTGTTCTTCAAGCTAAGCCAAATTAAAATGTGCCTCTTCACTGCTTTCAAAAAGTCCTGGGCCATTCTGCTAGCATCTTCCAGGAGTCTGAACTCTGAAGCCACAACGTACCGGTATATACAATTTTGCGGAGCTAGGTGGATGGATACCAGTCCATAAATATTATACACATGGACACGCTTTAATAAATGGTTATTTAATACTTTTCATACAGTTGTCACATTTAAACTTTAAATGTGACAACTGTATGTAAAGTATTAAATAAATACTTGTCACTGCTTTTTTCAAGGTTTGGGCTACTTATGCGAAATAATGTGAGGATAGGAATGTCCCTTTAAGTTCTGTATATATTTGTATAAATTATGAATTTGCTACAAATGGCATAGATACCGGTATGTTTTTTATATCTGATTACTCTGTCAATATAGAATATCTGTGGGCCATTTTTTAGACTGAATTTATGAACTATCTATAATACCCGTCTGTCAATGGTTTCAGCACAGAGCAATTTCTCATTTTAATGCTGTTATTTTAACAAATGTATCAGGGATAGGACACATTGAAATTTAATTTTGCAGACCCTGGTAAATTGTTACTTTGGAAATGCCAAAAGGGACATTACACCCTGACCAAAATATTATTGCCAAAAAAGGCCTAAAATTCAGATTATTTTTTTTTTCTTGTTTTTCTTTCCTCTAAAAACTAGGTGCATCTTATAGTCAGGTGCGTCTTATGGAGCGAAAAATCCGGTAACTGATTATGTTTTCATTTAGATTACACTGATATTATAGGGGTTAAATTATATGCTTCTCCCCTAATCAGTATCAACTACTATATAGCAAATATTATGCCAGTACCAAATAATGCCCATATAGTAAAGTTAGTTTGGATAACTATTGCTGTGCTCAGTATAATATATATATTGTAACATTTGTCTCCTTTTGACATATTGGCCTCTAGTTATCAAGCCGTCAACCGCAAATACGCTGGAATTCCGCAGCGTATTTGTGGCGAGGCTGATTCGCTGTAGTTATCAAGCCCTACAGCCTGGCAAAAGTAGAATTTAGTGACGTAACATACGATCTGCCGGACTCAGTCCGACACAGATAGATGGTTACGTCACTACAGATGTTCCGAACGCAAGTTTGGCACAATCTGACTACTTTTGCTAGTTATCAAAGAACTAGCAGGTACGCTCACCACTATTCCCTGGAGGCAGCGGATCCAATAGGAATCAATGGGAGTCTGACAGCAGCGAGAGCTCATGTTCACTGCTGCCCGATATCCCATTGATTTCTATGGGAAGTGTCTGCACCTAACACCGTAACATGTACCCCGAGTCTAAACACCCCTAATCTTTCCCCCCTACACCGCCGCCTACTTTATACTTATTAACCCCTAAACCGCCGCTCCCGGACCCCACCGCCACTATAATAATTAAATGAACCCCTAAACCATGGCTCCCGGACCCCGCCGCCACTTAAATTATACCTATTAACACCTAATCTGCCGCCCCCTATACCGCCGCCACCTACATAAAGTTATTAACCCTATACTGCCCCCTCTACACCGCCGCCACCTACAGTACATTGATTAACCCCTAATCTACCCCCTCTACACCGCTGCCACTATATTAAATTAATTAACCCCTAAACCTAAGTCTCACCCTAACCCTAACACCCCCCTAACTTAAATACTATTTAAATTAATCTAAATAAATATTCCTATCATTAAATAAATTAATCCTATTTAAAACTAAATACTTACCTATAAAATAAACCCTAAGATAGCTACAATATAATTAATAATTACATTGTAGCTATTGTAGGGTTTATTTTTATTTTACAAGCAACTTTGTATTTATTTTAACTAGGTACAATAGCTATTAAATAGTTAATAATTATTTAATAGCTACCTAGTTAAAATAATTACAAAATTACCTGTAAAATAAATCCTAACCTAATTTACAAATACACCTAACACTACACTATCAATAAATTAATTAAATGAATTAACTACAATGATCTAAAATAAAATACAATTAAATAAACTAAACTATATTACAAAAAAAACAAACACTAAATTACAAAAAATTAGAAGTTTAATCTAATTACACCTAATCTAAGCCCCCTAATAAAATATAAAACCCCCCAAAATAATAAAGTTCCCTACCCTAAACTAAATTACAAAAGTAACCAGCTCTTTTACCAGCCCTTAAAAGGGCTTTTTGCGGGGCATTGCCCCAAAGTAATCAGCTCTTTTACCTGTAAAAAAAAAAGCAATACAATACCCCCCCAACATTACAACCCACCACCCACACACCCCTACTCTAAAACCCACCCGATCCCCCCTTAAATAAACCTAACACTACCCCATTGAAGATCACCCTACCTTGAGCCATCTTCACCCAACCGGGCGGAACTTTTCATCCGATGTGGGCACAGGTGGTCCTCCAGCCGGGCAGAAGTCTTCATCCGATCGGCACAGAAGAGGTCCTCCATCCGGCAGAAATTTTCATCCAGGCGGCATCTTCTATCTTCATCCTTCCGGCGATGAGCGGCTCCATCTTGAAGACCTCCGGCTCGGAACATCCATCTCTGCCGACGACTACCCGACGAATGACTGGTCCTTTAAATGACGCCATCCAAGATGGCGTCCCTCGAATTCCGATTGGCTGATAGGATTCTATCAGCCAATCGGAATTAAGGTAGGAAAAATCCAATTGGCCGGAAGGATGAAGATAGAAGATGCTGCTTGGATGAAGATTTCTGCCGGATGGAAGACCTCTTCTGCGCCAATTGGATGAAGACTTATTCCCGGCTGGAGGACCACTTATGCCCGCATCGGATGAAGAGTTCGGCCCGGTTGGGTGAAGACGGCTCAAGGTAGGGTGATCTGCAATGGGGTAGTGTTAGGTTTATTTAAGGGGGGATGGGGTGGGTTTTAGAGTAGGGGTGAGTGGGTGGTGGGTTGTAATGTTGGGGGGTATTGTATTGGGGTTTTTTACAGGTAAAAGAGCTGATTACTTTGGGGCAATGCCCTGCAAAAAGCCCTTTTAAGGGCTGGTAAAAGAGCTGGTTACTTTTGTAATTTAGTTTAGGGTAGGGATTATTTTGGGGGGCTTTTCTATTTTATTAGGGGGTTTAGATTAGGTGTAATTAGATTAAACGTCTTGTAATATTTGTTTATTTTTTGTAATTTAGTTTTTGTTTTTTTTGTAATATAGTTTAGTTTATTTAATTGTATTTTATTTTAAATCATTGTAGTTAATTAATTTATTGATAGTGTAGTGTTAGGTGTATTTGTAACTTAGGTTAGGATTTATTTTACAAGTAATTTTGTAATTATTTTAACTAGGTAGCTATTAAATAGTTATTAACTATTTAATAGCTATTGTACCTAGTTAAAATAAATACAAAGTTGCCTGTAAAATAAAAATAAACCCTAAAATAGCTACAATGTAATTATTAATTATATTGTAGCTATCTTAGGGTTTATTTTATAGGTAAGTATTTAGTTTTAAATAGGATTAATTTATTTAATGATAGGAATATTTATTTCGATTAATTTAAATAATATTTAAGTTATGGGGGTGTTAGGGTTAGACTTAGGTTTAGGGGTTAATTCATTTAATATAGTGGCGGCGGTGTAGGGGGGGTAGATTAGGGGTTAATCAATGTACTCTAGGTGGCGGCGGTGTAGGGGAGCAGGATAGGGGTTAATAAATGTAATGTAGGTGGTGGCGGGGGTCCGGGAGCCGCGGTTTAGGGGTTCATATAATTATTATAGTGGCAGCGGGGTCCGGGTGCGGCGGTTTAGGGGTTAAACAATTAATTTATTTGCGGCGGGGTCCGGGATCGGCAGGATAGGGGTTAATAACTTTGTGTAGGTTACAGAAAGCAGTTTGGGTAGCAATAGCACTAAACAAATATATGGGTTGCTCTATGTGTATTTCTGAAATTTCAGTTTACTAGGAGCTAGAATGCTTGTGCACGGGAACCAATGTTACATAAAGTCAAAAGGCCCTGAGGGGGGTCTCTAGACTCAAACGAATGCACTTAGATAGCACTTCTTTAACCCTTTAATTAGAAAATATCGACCTTAGAAGGCAAACGTAGAGTAAGAGTTTGTTGAATTAAAACTTAACTTTTATTGTCTATAATAATTTTTATAAAATAAAGTGTGAGTGTGTGTGCATGGTGAGATTAAAATTACAAGAAGACTAGATTTTGCATCACTGATTATTAAGTAAAGAATATATGTATGTGTTTAAGATTTTAATGAATATATAAATGGTGTCCATATTGTTACAGAGAAGGTTAGTGTATCCTTATGACTATTTTTAACATCAGGCATGATGTCATGCTGACTTAGTCTGTAAGCAAGCATATAACATATATGGATATGGGAGTGACAAGTATTGCAAAGGGCTTCAAATAACTCACAATACCTAGTTTGGAACATGGCCAAAAGTGAATTATCAGCAGTTTTAAAGGGTATAAGAATTAGGAAGAAATAATGGTAGCTAGAGTTCATCTTTGGAAGGGAAACACCAATGATACCAGCTGTAACCGGGACTCCCACAAGAAACAAACGGGGTAATATTCATTTATGTATTATTTCTCTGTTAAATTGTTTTTATGTGTTTAACCTTGTAAACAGTAACATGTAATCTTGTTATTTATCTGTTCTTTAATAAATGTGTGATGGTTTAAATAGTTGAAGGTAGTATGGTTGTCTGTTTCTGAAGGGTTTTAAAGATATACAGTACGGTATATGAAATTCGTTTGCACAGGGCCCATTATTGATATATGTATATATTAATTTTGCGACGTGGACAGCTTTTAGCATAAGATCCTTTGGTTAGTTAAGAGTAACTTCTTACATTTTGGCGGCAGCAGGTAGGAGAATTGTTAAGATTCGTGTTCACAACAGATAGCTGTATTTTTAGGTTTTGTTAAAGAGAGATAGATTACTTGTGCTGAAGAATTAGCTAGCATCTTTAGATGAGTAGTTGTTTGTAACATTCACAAGGTTAAAAGGTTATTGAGCTGTTTTTGGGAAAAATCGCTTCAGTTAAAAAGCAGAATGCAATTTTAAACTGTATTGAAGGAGTTTTTAATCCATGGTCTAATGTACAAGAGTATGTTAATAAATCTATTGACAATAAGATATTTTCCAAGTCTGAGGGAAAGAAAGCATTAATGTTTGGTGCATACAAAATAGCAGAGAATTATTCTAAAGTAACTGGAGAATTGCAGGATTTACAAAGACAGTTAACTGAGGTGAAATGTCGGAATGAATCTTTAACTCTAGCAAATACTTCAGCTGTTTCTTTTAGTCAGGAAACTAGAGAAGCTTTGTTGACAAATAGAGAATTGAGTGCAGAGATTGGGTCTTTACAACAAATGTTACTTGATGTTTATGGAGCAATAAAAGTTTTAAAACATTCAGGGCAAGTGTGTGTACCTGAGGATCATTCTAAATGTCATGAAATTATTAATGATTTACAAATAAAACTGGGTCAAAGAAATGCATTAATCGCTGTATGCAAAATACCAGTTAATTTTGTAGAGTCAGAGTGTGTGAGTGACAAAAAGAATGTGGAGAATGTAAAGATGGCACCAATTCTAGTTAAGGAACAGTTGGATGAAGAGGGAGAGTTCATTTCACGTACTAAAATTAACCATCCTTTGTCTAGCACAGAAATTGCTACATTAAGTAAGGAACTAGGACAGTTTAAATTAGGCGATGATCCCTTAGATGTTATGACTAGGTTATCACAATTTGAAAGAATACACAAAGAATTGCAAACAAATGATATATTTGATATAATTTTAACAAGTATGGATGATGCATTAAAAGCAAGCATGTCTTCAGAGGTTTTTCTTAGACCAAGAGTTAAACAACAGTTAGTGCATGAGTTACTAAAAACATTAGGAATTGATTAAATGGATGCTCATTCATCATATGGAAATTGCAAGCAGAGAAAGAATGAATCAGTGCAAGGATTTGCTGATAGACTGTTTGAAATTTATAAACTAACTTTGCCTGAAAATACTGAGGCAGATCATAACAATGAAATGTATAAATGTGGGTTACTAAACTGCATTAATCCAGAAATTAGAAAATTGGTTGGTTTGACTGTGTTTTCAAGTAACACTTTTAACAAAATAATTGAATGTCTAAAAAGAGCAGAGTTGTGTAATGAAACTAACAAGGGAATAAAACAGAGAATGTCTGCAGTTGGAAAGCCATTCCCAGATAACAGAGAATGTACTAAAATCATTTCTAACAAGAAAATATTGGTAAACTTGAAGTATTATCTTTGTAAAAAAATGGAGACATATTAACCTCTTAAGGACACATGACAGAATTTTTCCGTCATAAAACAATTGAGCAAACAGAAAGCTGTGTCCTTCAAGGGTTAATGCCAAATTTGTACAAAGACATAATACTGTTGTAGCAACATTTGCTGAACAATTTGAAACTAGATACAAATTGGAAAATCTAAAAAAGGAACTGGAAAGAGTTAAATTGATTCAAATTACAAATAAAATTACCAGTTCTGAAAATGGGTAAAAAGGGATAATTGCCTCCAAATCTTGTCTGGAGTGAGGTTCTGACGTAATGTATATAGTTGCCCAGTTTTTAAAGGAGTCGTGAATGGGGGCTCATGATGGAATGTATTTTTAATAAATACTGGTGTGCCTATATTCATTATTTATACCTCACAAAACCTCAATCTAATCCATTGTTCGTAGGGGGAAAAACAAATTGTGTTGCAAGTTTTTCAAGGTTCATATAAAAATGACATGAATTTAATTGATAATGGTATTTTGAATTAGAAGAATATTTAGTGAATTTGTCTGATGAAATGTCAATTTTGGGTTATAAATTTCTCACAAAATATAATGTTTTACTTTATTATGCTAATGGTAAAATATAGTTTAATACAGATGATAAACATTATGTTATTTCTGTTTCACATTATGTTTATAGTCTAAAGAAACATGACAAGTTAAGTTTACTTGTACATGAAAATGATAAGGTTACAAATATTTTGCAGCAGTTTGCACATGCATTTGCTAAACATAAATATGATTTGGGAAATTGCAAGAGGAGGAGTTTCACAGGAAATGTACATTTAGCTATAAAAGCAATATCCATATTATTATTATTATTATTATTATTATTATTATTATTATTATATTATTATTATTATTATTATATTATTAAGGAAAGTGAGCCATATGTAGAGCAAATTATATATTATTTTACTTGAACAAGGAGTATTGAGAAAATGTAAATCTGTTACTAATTTTACTATTTAGTTGTACAGAAACCTGATGGAAATGGGCATTTAACAATTGATTAAGGTAAATTACATCCAGTGACATCTTCCTAGGCATCAAAATGTCAGAGAGGTTCCTATTTTCTTCCTTTATCCCTACAAATACAAAGTTTTATTTAAGCCTTGATATAGCAAACAGTTATTGGTTTGTACCTCTGCACCCAAAGTCACAATACAAGTTTGTCTTTAATTGGAAAGAAGATCCTGAACAATTCAGCAACAATTTTACATGAAAGGATAGCTGCTATTCTATCAAGATTGTCAAGACTATTAGCACTTCTGCAATATGTTGATGATTTGGTATGTACTACAGAAACAGAAAAAGAACATTTTAAATTGTTTACAGAATTGTTGAAATTATTGGCAAATGCTGGACTAAAAGTGAATATAAAGAAATGCCAATTTTTACAGACAACAGTGAACTTTACATGAGTGACAATATCATCTGAAAGAAAGACTCCAGATCAACAAAAGTGGATGTCATAAAAAGACTAAACATACCTGTGTCAAAGACTGTTTTAAGATCATTTTGGGATTGTTCCAATACCAAAGAGACTTTATTCCAAAGTTTAAAGTTTTGGCTGGACCCTTGTATGACTTGCTAAAGAAAGAAAACGTTTGAGAACTTAAAAAAAGACTTTATCTGCAGTGCTGTGTCAAGAGAAGTTTGGAAAATGGAAAATTGAGACTAGTGACCTATGCATCACGACCTTTGAAAATAACTGAAGAGAAGTATTCCTGTGTGAGGAACAGTTGTTGTCAGTATTCTGGATATAAGAACATTTTACATAACATGATTTCAAAAAGTGTTATTGCAAAGTTCACATTTTCCTTTGAACTTAATTGTGAAACTAGGAAACAGTATAATTTCATCTGCAAGATTTTAAAAGTGGGTGCTAATGCTAATGAAAAGAAATATAGACATTATATTAAAGGAAACAACTTTGTTGCCAGCATGTTTGCTATATGAAGGTGAACCACACACTTTTTTGTGTTCTCTTTTTTCCTCTCAATTCAAGTTTATATATTTTGGTGCAAAGTACAGATGTTTACTGTGATGGTTCTTTTTATCATAAGGATGGTAAAGCATATACAGGTTTTTCAATAATTTTACCTGATAAAATAGATATGCATTTATGTGAGATACATTATTCTCAATATGCTAAATTGGCTAATGTTTGTTGTACATTGGAACACTAAGCAGATATGGCTATTGACATTTATAATAATAGTGCATATGTGGTTAATACACTGACAATGCTTCATTTGTATGTATATTATGGTTTTAAGTAATATGATGAAAGACCATTGGTACATACAAATCTGTTGAAGTGTATTTCATATTTGCTAAATAAATGTAAATTGCCATATGCAATAATTAAAGTAAAAAGCTCACACTAAAAGTAATGAACATAATGAACAAAATAACTTAGTTGATGCTTGTGCTAAAAAGGCTGCAAAACAAATAAAATTATGGTAGTTCAATGAGGAACCTGAGATTTGTGCAATTACATTAAAAAAATTAAATTAACAAGATAAAATAAAAATAAAGCAAATTTGGTGTCATTGCAAAATTCTTATATTTCTTATGTAATATTAAAATAAAGGCATTTAGCAGGGAAACCTTTATTAATGCCAGTATCATGGGCAAATGACAAATTTATAAAATATGAAGAAAATGGAACTTTAATGTGTTTAAATAAGTAAAATATGTTGTTTGTATTTCCAGTTGTTGTATTCCTTAAAGAGACAGTAAACACCAGAATTTTGTTGTTTTAAAAGATAGATAATCTCTTAAGTACCAATTCCCCAGTTTTGCATAACCAACACAGTTTTAATTATACAAGTTTTTACCTCTGTAATTACCTTGTATATAAGCCTCAGAAGACTGCCCCTTATTTCAGTTCTTTTGATAAGACTTGCAGTTTAGCCAATCAGAGCTGTCTTTATGGTAAATTCACGTGCATGAGCTCAATGTTATCTATATGAAACACGTGAACTAATGCCCTCTAGTGGTAAAAAAAAAACCTATCAAAATGTATTTGGATTACAGGTGGTCTTCAAAGTCTAAGAAATGTACATATAAAACTCCTAGTTTTAGCTTTCAACTAAGAATACCAAGAGAACAAAGCAAAATTGGTGATACAAGTGAATTGGAAAGTTGTTTAAAATTACATGCACTATTTGAACATGAAAGTTTACTTTCTCTTTAAGAATGTGTAGATTAATTTTCAAAAATATAATTTGCTTCCTATAGGCGGACATTATTCTGCAGATAGAATATTTGACAAAAATATAGAAAAATGTGTAATGATGGCCATCAATGAAAGAGAATGTTTTTTGTATTTTTTGTTTTTGTTTTCAACATATTCTAGATATTTGCCTTATCTGCAGGTTAATCCTCCAGCCAATACGAATCGATAATTGTTAAGATTTTTACCTTCCCCCTGACAAACCTTGGATACAAATATAAATAAATCTTATTATTTTGTTTTGTTGGTTTTTACCTAGAATACTAGAAAGAATACATGTATAGTTTAGTGGTAATAGATGTATTCACAAAATGGATTGAGGTTTTTCCAAAAACAAATCAAGTAGTTTTTATAGTTGCATAGGGTATTTATTTGAGCTTTTCTCTAGATGGGAATGCCATTTGTAGTAGAAAGTAATAATGAGTATTTCAAGGAAATTAATTAATCATTGGGAATTAAGCATCAATTATATATTAATTAATCATTGGGAATTAAGCATCAATTATATATTGCTTATGGACTACAATCATCAGGAGCGGTAGAAAGGGGTAATAAATACCATAAACAATTATAAACTAAAATTTGTAGTATTATATTTTCAACATGGGCAAAACATTACCTTTATGTTCAATGACCATAAGATCTATCCTACATTCTACTACAGGTGTCACGCCATATCAAGTAATAACTTGTAGATTGAATAAAACATTTGGAAGGACTTTACTTTCAATTGCTGCATCAAATTTACTAGGGGCAATAATAAAAATTTGGATAAAAACATAAATTATGCTTACCTGATAATTTTCTTTCTATTTATGAAGAAAATGAGTATCACAGCATATTGACAATGTAAATATTTTGGTAGCTCAAAATATTGTAAGGAGTAAAGCTCAAATAAAAACATATTTTGACAAAATGTTAGACCTTTTGAAATATAATGTAATAGTTTTAGTAATGATAATGAGATTTTATGTCTAAAAAAAAAAAGTCGCTCATTTGTTCCTAAAATGGCTTATTCTTTTTGTATTTTGGATAAAGATAATCTTATTGTTTTATTTCTTTGAAATAACGAATAAGAAAACAAAAAACTATTTTAAATGATATATTAAACAATTTTAAAAATATATGAATTAACAGATACTGCATTTGATTTTTCTTAGAAAGAATCTGAAGAAATACCAAAAAGATGACAACCTATCTTCAAGTTGGGAAAATCCATGTCCTAATGTTGTTATGGCTGATTATGGAGGGTTATGAAGGGTTTTGCTGGACGAAATTCTTTTGCATTTTCAGAGGACTGCATGGGTATTTTGGGTTTGACTAAGAAAACTTTAAAATGGAAATCGTGATTGTGGTATCAAAGTCAATATATGTAACTGAACTATATTTTGGAAGATGATGAGAATAATCAACAACATCGAAATAAACATTAAGATCTTGCATGTATTAACATGCCATTAGACAAAGGTGCCAGTCTAATGTTACAATGTTATACAGAATGAGTTAGATGTGGCAAAGAAATATCTATTTTTAGGTTTATTTTTGCAAAATATAAAAGTCAAGGACAATGATATTATTTTGGGAACAAAAGAACGTTACAACATCCCATTGTACGATTTTACTTTAAAAATGTTAATTATTGTTAAATATATAATTATTTTGTTTATGTTAATTTTGTATAAAGACAATAGTTTATAGAGTAATGTGCTAAACCTTACCGTTACACTATAAGGCCTAGCAAAGGGGTGGACTGTAAGATTTTAATTAATATATAAATGGTGTCCATATTGTTACAGAGAAGGTTAGTGTATCCTTATGACTATTTTTAACATCAGGCATGATGTCATGCTGACTTAGTCAGTAAGCAAGCATATAACATATATGGATATGGGAGTGACAAGTATTGCAAAGGGCTTCAAATAACTCACAATACCTAGTTTGGAACATGGCCAAAAGTGTATTATCAGCAGTTTTAAAGGGTATAAGAATTAGGAAGAAATAATGATAGCTAGAGTTCATCTTTGGAAGGGAAACACCAATGATACCAGCTGTAACCGGGACTCCCACAAGAAACAAACGGGGTAATATTCATTTATGTATTATTTCTCTGTTAAATTGTTTTTATGTGTTTAACCTTGTAAACAGTGACATGTAATCTTGTTATTTATCTGTTCTTTAATAAATGTGTGATGGTTTAAATGGTTGAAGGTAGTATGGTTGTCTGTTTCTGGAGGGTTTTAAAGATATACAGTACGGTATATGAAATTCGTTTGCACAGGGCCCATTATTGATATATGTATATATTAATTTTGCGACGTGGACAGCTTTTAACATAAGATCCTTTGGTTAGTTAAGAGTAACTTCTTACATGTGTACGCAATGATTAGAGGAAGATTCTAATATTGTGAATGTATTCCCAACTCGGGGGAGAAAAACTTGTCTTTATCTCATATTTAAAATTGATGCTATATTGGACATCCAGATATATGCTGGTGCAATATTGTATCTTTATATAGTTGGTTAATAAAAGAGAGAGTACCCAAATCAACCTTATCTAAATAATGCACCTGTGTTTGAATATGTATATAACTGGGTCATTTGGTGTTTGCACTTGAATTCAATCTAATGTGTCATCTATTGGTGGTGTTCTTCTACTGGAACACTTATTAACCCCTTAACGACACGCGTCGTACAGGGTACGTCTTGCACAAACTGGTCTTTAAAGACCAGCGACGTACCCTGTACGACGTTGGGGTTGAAAGCGGCTGGAAGCGATCCTGATCGCTTCCAGCCACTTTCCGGTTATTGTAGTGATGCCTCGATATCGAGGCATCACTGCAATAACATTTTTCCCCATCCGATGCAGAGAGAGCCACTCTGTGGCCCTCTCTGCACCGGACATCAATGCCGCGATCGTTGGTGGGTGGGAGCAGACGTGGGAGGCGGGTGGGCGGCGATCGATGGCTTACCGGTGGGCGGGATCGTGGGCGGGATTGCTGGGGGGTGCGCACGGACGCGCGCGCGTGCACAGGGGAGGCGGGCGGGCGCGTGCACGGGGAGGGAGGGGGTGGGAACCATTACACTATGGAACAGTGTGGTTTCTATTTAGAGGGAGAGAGGGGGAATAAATGTTAATCAAAGTGATCTTGGAGGGGGTGGGGGTTTAGTCTTGGGGGGGGGGAGCTACACTACAGAAAAAGTGGGGAAAAAATAAAAAAATATACATTTTTTTTGTAAACTGGGTACTGGCAGACAGCTGCCAGTACCCAAGATGGCTCCCAATAATGTAGAGGGGGAGGGTTAGAGAGCTGTTTGGGAGGGATCAGGGGGTCTGATGTGTCAGGTGGGAGGCTGATCTCTACACTAAAGCTAAAATTAACCCTGCAAGCTCCCTACAAGATCCCTAATTAACCTCTTCACTGCTAGCCATAATACACGTGTGATGTGCAGCGGCATTTAGCAGCCTTCTAATTACCAAAAAGCATTGCCAAAGCCATATATGTCTGCTATTTCTGAACAAAGGGGATACCAGAGAAGCATTTACAACCATTTGTGCCATAATTGCACAAGCTGTTTGTAAATAATTTCAGTGAGAAACCTAAAATTGCGAAAAAAAATACGTTTTTTTTTAATTTGATCGCATTTGGCGGTGAAATGGTGGCATTAAATATACCAAAATGGGCCTAGATCAATACTTTGGGTTGTGTACTACACTACACTAAAGCTAAAATTAACTCTACAAGCTCCCTACATGCTCCCTAATTAACCCCTTCACTGCTGGGCATAAAACACGTGTGGTGCGCAGTGGCATTTAGCAGCCTTCTAATTACCAAAAAGCAACGCCAAAGCCATATAAGTCTGCTATTTCTGAACAAAGGGGATCCCAGAGAAGCACTTACAACCATTTATGCCATAATTGCACAAGTTGTTTGTAAATAATTTCTGTGAGAAACCTAAAGTTTGTGAAAAAATTTGTGAAAAAGTGAACTTTTTTTTTTATTTGGTCGCATTTGGCGGTGAAATGGTGGCATGAAATATACCAAAATGGGCCTAGATCAATACTTTGGGATGTCTTCTAAAAAATATATATACATGTCAAGGGATATTTAGGTATTCCTGACAGATATCAGGGTTCCAATGTAACTAGCGCTCATTTTGAAAAAAAGTGGTTTTGAAATAGCAAAGTGCTACTTGTATTTATTGCCCTATAACTTGCAAATAAAGCAAAGAACATGTTAACATTGGGTATTTCTAAACTCAGGACAAATTTTAGAAACTATTTAGCATGGTTGTTTTTTGGTGGTTGTTGATGTGTAACAGATTTTGGGGGTCAAAGTTAGAAAAAGTGTGTTTTTTTCCATTTTTTCCTCATATTTTATAATATTTTTAATAGTAAATTATAAGATATGTTGAAAATAATGGTATCTTTAGAATGTCCATTTAGTGGCGAGAAAAACGGTATATAATATGTGTGGGTACAGTAAATGAGTAAGAGGAAAATTACAGCTAAACACAAACACCGCAGAAATGTAAAAATAGCCCTGGTCCTTAAGGGAAAGAAATTGAAAAATGGCCTTGTCCTTAAGGGGTTAAGTTACAAATGATTTTTCAATCTGGCACATTGAATTAACACCTATTAGGTTTTTGTAATAATTATCCAGTTTTTATCCAATGGGTTTTCATCACTCGCATGAAGTCAGGGTTTAATTTTAGGTACTGCAGGGTTATAGCACTTTTATCATAGGTATAGATGCATTTTATTGCAATGCAAGTAGTTATAAATTAGGTGAGTTAGTGTGCCCACATAATTTTTTAAAACAATATAATTAAATACTGCTTCGATTGGTAATGTTTCAAAATTTTGCACCTTAAGAAGTTGACGTTTTGATTTCACACAACTAGTGTTAATATTTAGCTGTCCAATTTTACATAATGCATAGATCCGGATACTTGATATATAAATATTATAATCTTTCAGGCACTTAGTCTGCTTATATCGCAGTACGTAATTGATACCTTGGGAATAGATCTAAGGGTGTACTGTGGTTTATGTGAAAGGACCTAATCTTGTGCTTAAATGCTATGCTGTCACACATATGATGGCACTCTATTTTCCATCCACTAGTATCAGTTATTGGGAACTAAGTTTGTTGGTAATTGAAACCTATATCAAGTGTGTTTGTCTCACTCTCTACAATGTATGTAATTGGTATAGGGAGTTTATTTTTCTATACAAAAGGAGATCCCAAAAGCTGACACCGTATCGGTATTGTGTCAAATTGTGCTGTATCTGTGACTAAGTTCTACTTGTTCCATAGTGTTAGATTAGATGTCCATCAATTGTTTTCATTGTTTATAGACTTATATCATCATGTCTTGTGATTGTGTCACTATCTAATCGGACAGGTTTGAGTAAATGATATAGCGATCTTTCTGCAATCCACAGTGTCTTCACTGAGACATACTATACTTGGTTTGTATATTATTAAGTCTATTAACCCACTGTAAAGTTTTGTAAATTTACCTGTGTTCACTTGTATATACAGATTCTAATAGTCCACTTAATGTCAGAAGTGACAATCTTAAATCAGATTACGTTGTGTCTATATCTAAATATATTATCTAAGTGGTGCCTGGCTGAGTATCAAAAGATTAACTACATTATGTTTGTTAGCTATACCACTGTTTAGTTTTATCAATATAAAATGTATCAACTTGTTTGTACAATATAGCGATCTGTATTAATATTACACTCCACAATATTGTCTTTTGCCTCAATTGGAGAAGTAACGTATCAATGCTGGTTACTTTAATTCTATGGGTGAGCGGCTACACTTGCCAAGCATATTGCTTAGCTAGACGCCATTGTAGCCGTTACACTGTTAGTAAAGTAACATATGTTTTGCTGTTTTGTTCTATTAGAGAATGATACTGGATCGAAGGTATTAAGTATACCGGTACACTTTTATTACTAAATTCTTTGTTAAATAAATTTGCAACACTAGTCTACTTGCGTTTTAAAATTAACTAATGGGGTATTAAGGAATACCCTTCCTTAACATGTTTCGCCGAACTGATCTCGGCTTTTTCAAAAGGTGACACGCGCCGGCGTCAGCAGGTATTTATGCATTAAGCCCCACCCTTCGTTTGAGCTTCACGGCCAATCCTGTTTTAGAACAATTCAGCTGTCTATTCCATTGGGTTTTTTTGTATTTTCTCGGGGCGGGAACAAGGAAGTAAATAATAGAATAATGTTCCTGAATGGTAAAGGCAAGATACAGGAATTGTGCCTGACAGTTTGACCTAATCCATATATGATACATGTAACATTTGTTATTTGAAATAATCTAAGTTGTAAAACAGTTCCACAGCTTTTCTGTGTTGTCGTTTTGTTTTTCATACTTAATAAAATTCAGATGTCACTGCGAGTTGAAATTTATGGCATGAGTAATCTGTTTTGTCATATTTAAACGGAGTTACATATTCCTTTAGTTATAAAGATAAATGAATAGATTATCACACACTTCTATTCACACCAATATTTCCAAATATATAATCCAATTTATAGTGTGTTATATGTCTTTATTAGAACTAACCCTATACTGTCAAAGACTGTACACCGGTTGATCTGTGCAGAGTGAATTGTAAGTTGGGGTTTACCTTCAAAGGAGTAAAATTGAGGTTTACAATTGGTGAAATATGTGTTTATCTATATTAAGTGAGTTAAAATAGGGATGGGGTGGAACTGGAATGTGAAGCAATGTGTAGGGATAAAAGGTGAAAAGATTACAATAAAAAGAATAGAAGGAAAAAAGGTTTGTTGTGTTTAAAAAAATGAAAAAAAAAAAACAAAAGTGTATGGTGTTTTGATAGCAGTGAAAGCTTTTCCATTGTCAAAAAAGAGAGTGTGACACGAATAATGTGCCTAAAATCATGTGATCATGGATATTGCGTATTTAGATCTCCTCTGTAGATTACTAAGGGGAGTTTTTCATCAAAGAAACTAGTGGTGTAAAGCATTCATTTTGGTGAAGTGTAGAATACTTGTACTGTTTAATTCTCAATTGTGTTTTTGGGTGCTATAAAGATATGTGATCTGAACAATATCTTTATTCTTCTCTCTATTAGCTCTTAAAATTGAGGAAAACCCTACATGATTAGTGTTAGTCATCGTGTTATAATTGCAAATTTCTGCACGTTGATATTTAAGGATTTGTGATCTGACTTAATTATCTTAACAGATCTCCATGGACTGTTTGTTGATTTTGGGATCAAAAGAGAATGTATGGTTTATTAATATATAGGTTTATGAGGTTAACTATAACTTAAGTCATATGGCTTATGTATCATACTGGCTATTGATATACTTAATTGGTGTCAAACTGTTTAGCCTTTAGTTGTAACACATATATTGGCGTTATAAGAACATGGAATAGTTATTCTGTTCGTTTAGTCCTTTGGAATGTACACTGTCCATCAGGTATATCCACTTAGTCTCTGCTTTTAATAGAGAGTTTTCGAGGATTCTATCAGCCAATCGGAATTAAGGTAGGAAAAATCTGATTGGTTCAATCCGATTGGCTTAGCCAATCAGCCAATAGGATTGACCTTGCAGTCTATTGGCTGTTCCAATCAGCCAATAGAATGCAAGGTCAATCCGATTGGCTGATTTCATCAGCCAATCGGAATTCAAGGGACGCCATCTTGGATGACGTCATTTAAAGGAATTGTCATTCTTCGTTTAGTCGTTGGGATCGATGGATGCTCCGCGTCGGATGTCTTCAAGATGGTGCCGCTCCTCGCCGGATGGAAGAAGATAGAAGGTGCCGCTTGGATGAAGACTTCTGCCCATCTGGAGGACCACTTCGCCCGGATTCGTTGAGGACTTAGGCCCGGCTGGGTGAACACGGCTCAAGGTAGGGTGATCTTCAATGGGGTAGTGTTAGGTTTTTTAAGGGGGGTTTGGGTGGGCTTTAGAGTAAGGGTGGGTGTGGGTGATGGGTTTTAATGTTGGGGGGGTGTATTTCTTTTTTTTACAGGTAAAAGAGCTGATTACTTTGGTGTAATGCCCCGCAAAAGGCCCTTTTAAGGGCTATTTGTAATTTAGTTTAGGGTAGGGAATTTTATTATTTTGGGGGGCTTTTTTATTTTATTAGGGGCTTAGATTAGGTGTAATTAGTTTAAACTTCTTGTAATTTTTTTATTTTCTGTAATTTAGAGTTTTTTTGTACTTTTAGTTATTTTTATTTAATTGTATTTAATTAATTTAATTTATTTAATGGTAGTATAGTGTTAGGTGTAATTGTAACTTAGGTTAGGTTTTATTTTACAGGTATATTTGTATTTATTTTAACTAGGTAGCTATTAAATAGTTAATAACTATTTAATAGCTATTGTACCTTGTTAAAATAAATACAAACTTGCCTGTAAAATAAAACCTAAAATAGCTACAATGTAACTATTAGTTATATTGTAGCTATCTTAGGGTTTATTTTATAGGTAAGTATTTAGTTTTAAATAGGATTAATTTATTTAATTATAGGAATATTTATTTAGATTAATTTAAATAATATTTAAGTTAGGGGGGTGTTAGGGTTAGACTTAGGTTTAGGGGTTAATAGATATAATTTAGGTGGCGGCGGTGTAGGGGGGCAGATTAGGGGTTAATAAATGTAATGTAGGTGGTGGTGGGCTCCAGGAGCGACGGTTTAGGGGTTAAACATTTTATTTAGTTGCGGCGGGGTCCGGGATCGGCAGGATAGGGGTTAATAACTTTATGTAGGTGGCGGCGGTATAGGGGGCGGAAGTTATGGGGTTAATAGGTATAATGTAGGTGGCGGCGGGATCCGGGAGCGGCGGTTTAGGGGTTCATATATTTATTATAGTTTCGGCGGGGTCCAGGAGTGGCGGTTTAGGGGTTAATGTGTTTATTATAGTTGCGGCGGGGTCCAGGAGCGGCGGTTTAGGGGTAAAACAGTATAGTATAGTGTGGGTGCTTATTGACAGGCTAGCAAGAAAGCGGTGAATAAGCCCGATGAGCAGCGAGATCGATGACTGTCAGTTAACAACAGTCCACTGCTCATCGCACCGTACTTGGTGCGCTGCTTTTTGACAGCTTTCTTGATAAATTTGGCGAACGTATTCAGGTCCGCGGCGGCGATGTTAGGCGAGCTTAGGCGAGCATATTGGGGCCGGGTGAATGCAGGTAAGTAGACAGGTTGATAACTAGAGGCCATAATCTCCATTCATATTAAGACAAATGACTAAATAATTTTGGTTACTGTTGTTCATTTTCAAAGGCAATGTTTTATGAAATCCATTGCTAAGGGCTTTTAATAGTTAAGTGTACATATTAATGATGATGCTCCATCCAAAATAATTGTGCAATGAACACATTCACATATTCCCAAAACAATATTCAATATAATAGTTTAGACGTGCAAAAAAAAGGAAAAAACAAATGCTATTATTGAAAATCCAAATCATTATGTTTTAAGCATCAGCATATGTGCGCACAGTTAAAAAGCTATGCCAAATCATGGACCACAGTGAACTACTGAGTATAAATAATGGACATGGTAAATGCAAAGGAGTATCATAAGCATTATCAGACCATTAACATCATAAAACTACAAAAAGTGCATAGAGTGGACACAAATAGGGCATATAGAGAACATGGAAAATACATTAAGAGGATATAAAGATGTGGATATGAGAGACTCCCATTAGAGACATTATTCAACAAAATAACTCATATTTCACTCCTTATTCATGTCCAATGGTGTCTTGGTTTTCAAAGTGTATATCAAATATAGCTCCTTTTTCATTAAAATTTTATTCTTATAGCCTCCCTGGGTGGTAACCTTGCAATATCTATGATCTTCACCCCTATCTTAGGCTCATTGGAAAATGAATGCCATTAAAATGTCTGGCTACACTAGAATCTTTATTGTAATTCATAATGTCCCTCTTGTGCTCTCCAATCCTGGATCTAAGACTATGCAAGGTTTGGCCTACATACTGTTCCTGAAAAAGTGGCATTCTAGAAGGTATGCTATATATTCCGTACGACAATTGCCATAGTGCTTAATTTGGTACTCTTTTTTAGTAACTGTACTCCTAAAAGTCTCACCCTTCATAACAAAACTACAGGTGTAAGAGGCACTAACACCACATTTAAAAGTGCCTCTCTTGCAAAGCCAATTTCCATTTGTGTTACCGGTGTTACAAACAACCAAACTAGGTGATAGTCTGGTTGCTAATGTCGGTGTTTTTTTTGGAGATAAATTTAATATTATCTACAAGTGGGGCTAAAACATCGTCACCCCTAAGTACCAGTAGATTATGTTTTAAAATATCACAAATCTGTCTGAATTTAATTGAATACTCCATGGAGAAGACAATCTGTTGTGCTCCTGCACGCGAGTTCCAATTCTTTGTCTTGCTTTTCTTTTCCAAATTAATTCCTTTTACCTCTTCCAAACTCTGCAACAAGTTGCTTTCATAGTAACCCCTAATTTTTAGTCTGTCTATAAGTTTATGGGCCTGAGCATCAAAGCATGCCTCTGAATTAGTGTTCCTTTTTAACCTCAGTAGTTGACTTCTCGGGATCGATTTAATTAGGTGTATTGGATGGCATGACGAAGCTTGTAAGATTGTATTTCCAGAAGGTGGTTTTTCGGTATGTGTCTGTGACAATAAGACACAGAGTCTCTGAGCCCATTAATTCCAAATCCAGGAAATTAATTTTATTATCAGATATTTCTCCAGTGAATCTGAGTCCTAAATCATTATCATTGACATATCACAAAAATTTGTCCCTTACAATGAATATTAGATCATCAATAAATCTATTATATTGTACAATGCGGTTACCAAAGGGGTTGGTATTCCCATAGAGGTAGTTGAGTTCCCACCATCCGACAAACAGATTTGCAAAAGAGGTGGCAAATTTAGCCCCCATTGCTGTACCACAAATCTGTAAATAGTAGGCACCATCAAACATAAAAAAATGTGTTTTAGCAGGAACTCAACCACCTCGCATAGGAAGATATAAATTCCTCTGAAAAATTTGTATCTCTGTTCAAAAAATATCTAATAGCCGCAATACCTAAAGAGTGAGGTATGCTGGAATACACGGAGGTTGCATCTATCACTACCCATTTATATCCGCTTACCGATTTGATGTTACCCAGGGTGACCCAAGTGACTAGAATCCCTAAGATAGCTACTTAGATTCTTTACCAGGGGCTGTAAAATAGAATCTATCCATTCGGATAACAATTCAAAAAGAGAGCCTATTCCGGAAATGATAGGCCTACCCGGTTGCCTCCTGGGATCCTTGTGTATCTTGGGCAAGAAATGGAAAATGGGCACTATTTGGATGTTCTAGTATTAAACAATGAATCTCCTCCTCCTTTAGTATACCCAAAGCAACTGCCTGATCAAGTAGTTTCACCGTTTTACCCCTAAATTCTTTCATAGGATTGCATGATAAACTTCTATATGTGTTACCATCTTGCAGTTGTCTTTTGGCGTCCTCAAAATAATCTGTTTTGTTCATAACCACCCTTGTCAGAAGATCTGATGACAATGTCCTGGTTATGTTTAATCCTCAATGAATTGAGATAATATCTAGTACATAATTATTTTATACTTTTTTGCACTGTGATATGAAATGTTTTTTAGTGAATTGACTGTTCACTTAATAGATATGGATATTCTTTGTTATTAATTTTAAACTGTTACCTTTTTTTTTAAAGACAATCGGCTAGATGAGAAGTCTTGCGTTAAGCTGAAAAATCAGCGTTAACAGGTCCCAACGCTGCTTTTTCACTACTGCTGCTATTACGAGTCTTGCAGGTTTAGGGGCACCGCACACTTCTTTGGCCTTACCGCAAAATGACTTACATAAACTTCGTAAACCCTTTTTTCTATGGGACTTCCATAGCGCTGGTATTACGAGTCTGTCCTGGGAGGCCAAAAAGTGAGTGGTACACCCTCTACCTCCAAGATACGTAACGCATTCTAAAGTCAGTGGTTATGAGTTCTACAATACAACACCGTAGCATAAAACTCATGACTAAAGTGCTAAAAAGTACACTAACACCCATAAACTACATATTAACCCCTAAACTGAGGCCCTCCCGCATCGCAAACACTAAAATAAAATGTTTAACCCCTAATCTGCCGCTCCGGACATCGCCGCCAGTATAATAAACATATTAACCCTAAACCGTCGCAATCCCGCCTCGCAAACACTAGTTAAATATTATTAACCCCTAATCTGCCACCCCTAACATCGCCGCCACCTACATTATACTTATTAACCCCTAATCTGCCGCCCCTAACATTGCCGCCACTATATTAAATTTATTAACCCCTAAACCTAAGTCTAACCCTAACACCCCCTAACTTAAATATAATTTAAATAAATCTAAATAAAATTACTATCATTAACTACATTATTCCTATTTAAAGCTAAATACTTACCTATAAAATAAACCCTAAGCTAGCTACAATATAACTGTTACATTGTAACTAGCTTAGGGTTTATTTTTATTTTACAGGCAAGTTTGTATTTATTTTAAATAGGTAGAATAGTTATTAAATAGTTATTAACTATTTAATAACTACCTAGCTAAAATAAATACAAATTGACCTGTAAAATAAAACCTAATCTAAGTTACAATAACACCTAACACTAAACTACAATTAAATAAATTAACTAAATTAAAAACAATTAAATAAATTAAATTAGCGAAATTAAAAAAACCCCACTAAATTACAGAAAATTAAAAACAAATTACAGATCTTTAAACTAATTACACCTAATCTAATAGCCCTATCAAAATAAAAAAAGCCCCCCCCCCAAAATAAAAAAAAAACGTTAGCCTAAACTAAACTATCAATAGACCTTAAAAGGGCCTTTTGCGGGGCATTGCCCCAAAGTAATCAGCTCTTTTAACTGTAAAAAAAAATAATACAAACAACCCCCCCAACAGTAAAACCCACCACCCACACAACCAACCCCCAAATAAGATACTAACTAAAAAAACCTAAGCTCCCCATTGCCCTGAAAAGGGCATTTGGATGGGCATTGCCCTTAAAAGGGCATTTTGCTCTATTGCAGCTCAAAGCCCTAACCTAAAAAATAAACCCACCCAATACACCCTTAAAAAAAAAATAACACTAACCCCCTGAAGATCGACTTACTGTTCTGAAGACCGGACATCCATCCTCAAAGAAGCGACAGAAGTCTTCATCCAACCGGGCCGAAGTCCTCAACGAAGCCGGGAGAAGTCTTCATCCAAGCCGGGCGAAGTAGCCCTCCAGACGGGCAGAAGTCTTCATCCAGATGGTATCTTCTATCTTCATCCATCCAACACGGAGCGGGTCCATTTTCAGGACATCCGACGCGGAGCATCCTCTTCATCCGGAGTCTTCTTACTGAAAGACGATTCCTTTAAATTACGTCATCCAAGATGGCGTCCCTTAGATTCCGATTGGCTGATAGAATTCTATCAGCCAATCGGAATTAAGGCACAAAAAATCCTATTGGCTGATGCATTCTATTGGCTGATTTCTTTTTTCTTTTTTTTTATTTATAATTTAATCTTAGTTTTTTTTATTCCACAGGTAAGTTTTTATTTATTTTAAGATAGTTATATTTTACTTTTAATTTAATGTTAGGGGGTGTTAGGTTTAGGGGATAATAGTTTAATTTAGTGTTTTGCAATGTCGGGGTTCGGAAGTTTAGGGGTTAATAGGTTTAGTTTATTAGTTACGATGTCGGGGGCCGGTGGTTTAGAGGTTAATAGGTGTATTTAGTGCCAGCGATGTCGGGGAGTGGCGGTTTAGGGGTGTTTAGACTAGGAGGGCCATATTTCAAGCTCCG